>NW_015388848.1:87308-133261 GCF_001527695.2 Protobothrops mucrosquamatus
TGATCTTGGGGCACAGCCGCGGTCATCAATACGAACCTATCTGAATGCTGATCACATGATCCTGGGGACGCTACAAAGGCCGCAACTGTGAAAAACGGTCAAAAGTCACTTTTCCCAGCGCCGTTGTTAACTTTGAACGGTCACTAAATGAACGGTTGAAAGTCAAGGACTTCCTATATGAGGATTCCTGCCTTGAGCAGGGGGTAGGTCTAGAAGACCTCCAAGGTCCCTTTCAGCCCTATCATTCTATGATCCAGCTTAGCCTAACCGTGACAGTGATCTAATTGTCTTCGGAAGACTGGACAGCCATTTGTCTGAAATGGTATAGGGTTTCCTGCCTGAGCAGGGGGTTGGACTAGATGACCTCTAAGGCCCCTTCCAATTGTTGTTGTTGTTGTTATTAAATTTTAACATGCTCCTTTTTTTTTTGCTTCTGTTCCAACCCACGCAGGCAAAAAGAATAAGCTACGGGTATATTATTTGTCTTGGCTACGAAACAAGATCCTGCGGAATGACCCCGAGGTGGAGAAACGACAAGGCTGGGTGTCGGTGGGCGACTTAGAAGGCTGTGTACACTACAAAGTTGGTGAGGGTCTTCCTTTTCCTCCAAGGGCCCCGAACGCTGTTGAAATAAGGGTCTGGCCAAATGAGGGCCATCCTTTTCTTTTTTTAAAAAAATTTATTATTTTATTCAAGACAAGGTTAAAATACAAAGTGCAACCCCTTTCCCCCCACCCCAACAAAAAGAATCCTAAAGAAGACAGAAAAGGGGAAAAAAAGAGGACAAAACACAGAAAACATTTTAAAAAGGTGTATCAAAAAACAAACAAACACCACTTTAACTGAGAGATAGAATCAAAATCCCCTGAAGTGTTAATTCCCCTTTATAAGGCCTTGGTAAAGCCATGCTTGGAATAATGCATCCAGTTTTGGTCACCAGATTATAAAATAAAAATAAAAATGCTGAGACTCTGGAAAGTTTTGAACCGGCTTCCATCATCTTCAGACAGCACATCTGGAGGTGATGGAGACTCAAATCCAGCACATCTGGTGGGCATCCAGTTGGAAGAGCCTTGAGGAACAGATTCATGAAGCTCGTGTTGAACATTGCTGACCAGCCTGTCTCTTAGATGCATTAGATTATTATGGGCACGTGAAGTGCGTAAAAAATACACAGAAGCAATTTCACGACAGAAATATATGACAGAAACCAATCTGTTTATTTATTGGCACAATCTAGGTTTGGAGGTTAATACAACCCTTGTTTGTAGAACGTAGGATCCCAGGATATATCTTACATCTATATACAGGGTGCTCAGGCAGGATATTTGCATACAATCTGTAGAATGAGACACGGGCTATGGAGATAATTTCCCCCCAAGATTTATATTATCATCGATGCTCTGTTTTTAACATAAGTCATTACATAATGATTCTGCTGGGGCTTGATTACTGTCAGCTCATTCCAGCTTTGAATTATTCCTGAATAAATATGTAAATCAGGAACTGTGGTCGATCTAGGAGCTAGGAATCCTAGGATAAGCAGTCATGTAAACCAACCAAGGTCTTTGCATGACCCTCAAGTGTGTACGGCACCGTAGATCAAATCCCATTGCATTGACACTAGATCAAAATCCTGTTACATTCGGCTGCACGCTCTGGCTGTTTAAACAGTGATTTAGAATGCTCTCTCAATCTTTATGCCTAGCCAATTAAAGAAAGAAATGATTGCTTTGTAGTGAAATACGAGAGGATCAAGTTTCTGGTGATTGCCGTGAAGAATTCAGTTGAAGTCTACGCTTGGGCTCCCAAGCCGTATCATAAATTTATGGCTTTTAAGGTAAAACGGTAGAACTTCAATCAATTCAATTAGTGCCTTCTTGTTGAGGGTCTTGGGAACATTTGGCTAAGGAAATGAAGTGAAAGGATTTTCAACCCATTGCACTTCCTCAGATTTGTGGGTGGGTGGGTGGGGGCAGTTGTGATAGGAAAGTAGTGCAAATTGTGTTGTAAATCTATGCTGCAGGTTTATCCAAAACTCTTAACTGATTTGCTTTTCATGTACGAAAACGGCGGGCAAGGCTGGGTGGGGGCGGCATTAAATGTGTCATTAGCTTAGAATCCTTAATTTGCCACAAATGTTCCAAGTCCAGCCTCCCTTGAATTCTATTCACCCTTATCTGGTGCCAATTTAGGACTGGCCATGAGTTGACTAGATTCTTGTGTGTAGGCTTGAATACATCTTTTGTGCTGCAATGGTCCTGATCCTTTGTGCCTGACTTTTCAGCCTGTATCTGCCTTTCTACCTATATCAACCCTGACTCTAATTTTATTGTGTCTACTTCGTAAGAAAGTTGGAACATGCATTGGCAGGTAGTTTGAGTCACTTCTAGAGGTGTCAAGATCAGCGAGATGGCAGGTGCGGGGGTCACCATCTGTCCCCCACCCTTTTTTTGCATGGGCATCAATGCCACACGCACAACGGCACACCCACCATCTTGCCCATTTGAGCCCCCCAGTTGGATATTTATGATCATGTGATCTGCTCAGATCCAAGTTCATAACTGCGTGTAATCGGTATCCCAATAATAAAGCCAAATGTGTCGATCCCTCTTTTGTGCAGTCCTTCACCTCGCTTCCTCAAAAACCACTCTTGGTGGACTTGACTGTGGAGAACGGGCAGCGGCTGAAAGTTATCTATGGGTCAGCAGTGGGATTTCATGCCATTGACGTGGACTCCGGCTCGGTGTATGACCTCTATTTGCCGACACATGTGAGTATCTAGATGGTGGTGTCGCGCTTCAGCTGTAACTAGCCATCTTGACTGATGATGATGTCGTCATTGCATAGGGCAATTTTCCCTCTCTAAGGCATCCTCCCCAATGTGTGGACTTCAGCTCCCAGAATTCTCTATCTTAGCCTTTACTGGGACGTCAACACATTTGAAGGACATCAGACTGAGATTGGCTGATTTTGAATGTTTCTCCTGACATTTTTGGATCCGTTTGGTTTTATCGAGTTATTTACACTAACAACCTTCTCATCAGTTCACAAAAAGGATGGGGATGATTAGCTTAGTGGAGCACTGAAGATGCCTCTGCTCTTTTTTCCCTCCGTTGCACCTCTGGAAAGGAGGAACATGAAGTCAAGAGATCACCCCTGGACTGTGGTGGTGCAGAGGTTAGAATGCAGCATAGCAGGCTAACTGCCCACTGCTTGCAGTTCAATCCTGACCAGTTCAAGGTTGACTCAGCCTTCCATCTTTCCAAGGTCGCTAAAATGAGGATTGTTGGGGGATAATAGGCTGACTCTGTAAACTGCTTAGAGAAGGCTGTAAAGCAGTATATAAGTCTTAGGTCCTATTGCTATAGCCAATGCAACCCTCTGTAGGAGACACTTTATTTATATTTTATTTTATTTATTTTATTTTAGAAAATTTATATAGCTGACTATTCGCTTATGGAGATTCTCGGTGGCTTACAAACACAATGTAGAAGAAATAAAAATAATAAAAAATATATATAAAATAATAAACCCCCCCCCCATTCCCTTTAAGCACACACAAAATAAGCTGGTTTTAGGACAGGATAAGAAGATAGAAGAAAGAGGCCATTGGATGGCCTGAATAAAAAGTAAACCAGCCAATGAAAAGGATCATGTTTTTAAACAAAAGATTGGCTTTGATGGCAAACCCCCCAATTTAATTATCTGCGCAAGGAACAATCTCTCCCAGTCAGTTGCCCTCGATAGGGGGGGTCTCCCCTAGGAGACGTGCGATTCCTATTTCGGCTCGCTTGTCACCGTTAAGAGGGAATACACTAAAAATACACCTTCCCTCAAGAATATAGGAATGGAAGTACGGTTCCTGCCCTCCTTCTGAGCTGCAGCTGTCAGGGTTGGAGATGTGAATAATTGTCTTCTGAAATTCTCAATTTGGAGCCAGCGTCTTTGAAAGCCAACGGACGGAACCCGTCTCTCTCTCTCTCTTTTTTTTTTTTAACCTTCTTGCTTCTGGCTCCCCGGCTTTGATTGCTCATGCAACTCAACCCAAGGCAGCATATTAAAATAGCTTTCCGGCTCTGGGTCCCTATTCTGGTGTTGCGGATCGTTGCAGCCGTGATCCCAGACCGCATGGGTGGGCAAGTACGTCCAGCGAGTGAAACGTTTCTTGTGCTTTTCCTTTATTTGCAAGATTTGCTTGGCAATAGAGTGGCATGAAGGTCTTTAATGGGCCTTGGGTTTGTTCCTTGCGTTTTAAAAAAAACAACCCACTAATAGCAGCCATCCATCCCAACTTAATTAGTTTTTGAGGAGCTTCTGTCTCTTGTATTGTAGAGGTGTTATTGTCGGCAGAATTAATTTTACCTGCTGGTTTTTTGTAACGGCAAAGCATTCGTTTTAGGGATGCTGCTGCAAATCCTTTCTCTCTCTCTCTCTCTTTTGAGAAGCACCCGAGGATTTGAGAAGTTATATATTCTAAATTGCTTAAAGCTCTTTGAACATTTTATAGCCTGGACGGCAAGGCTTCTCTGCATCTGGATGGAATGTGTGCCAAGGAGAGTTTAGTCTGGGTGTTTTTGAACGCAACTTGTTTCTCCTGTGTGTGTCTTTATCTGTGTCTTAAAGATAAGCCTCTAGATGACCTTCAAGCAATGTCTGTATTTATTTAGAGAAAGAGAAGTAAAGCTGGAACGTAGCTGGAACTCAACCAGAGAACCACTGGGACTTAGACGGTATTAAATAGGGATTTTTCTCTGCATCAATCCAGATTTGGAGGGTGACGTGATGTTAGGATGAAAAGAATCGACGTTACCTTGATTTAAATTCCAGCTCTCCTCAAAGGGGCTATTTGCTGTCGGTGAAAGGAGAAGGCCAGAACATGTAGGGGATGATGTCCCCACAAGGGATCTCCCCCTGGTGAGGTTTTCTTTAAAGGAACCTGTGGGGAGCAGGTTTAACCCCAATCTAGAATGCCTCCTTCTTCCCAGGTGTTGAGTTTAAAGATGAAAAGAGGGGAAATCCATCTGTAGACTTCCCTTAGCATCTGGCTTGGCTATCTCACATAATGTCATGCAGTAAAAAAAAGAAATCTGCATTTTTCTTTTTCATCCATGTCCTTCATCCTTCTCTTTGGTGAAAGCAGGTTGAGGTTTTGCCCTCTGTTTTGATGCAGAAGACCACTCTGGTGGACATTTCATGGGTGATGTTCTTCTCTCCTTCTAGTGATGAGGCAGCCCAGGAGCAAGTGTCAATGCTCTCTCTTTGGATAATAATGTTTCCCTCAGTCATTCTCCTAAGTTTATCAAATGTCTAAGAAACTCCAGATTGAGAGACAGGTTTAGTGTTTCGTCAAACATGCAGTCTTGAATGTTATCATCAGCGTCAGTTGAGGCAACAGGCAGAAAAACAGGCAATTCCAGTCACACACACAGAAGAGATAAAACGTAAGGTTGAAATAAAAAGATGCTTAATAGTAAGATGAAGTGGCCTCTCTTTTTCCTGTCAAGATTGAGCTTAGGCTTATAAAAACGATGACAGCGGAACTAATAAAACAAAGAAATAATTGCTCTCCTGTTATTGTTGCACTGTTTGCAGATCTGTCGAACTAGAAGTCATGTAGTATATATATATATATATATTTTAAAAAAAAGAAACCACACAATGTATTAATTTCTTGCTTACATTGCTCCCCTCATATATTGGTAAATAAAATGCGTGCAAAATTCTTCGATATTGCAATTTAGTTGAGTCACCTTTCCAACTTCCTTGTACAGCAGTTTTGTGATTCTGTATTTTTTTCCCCCCCATTTTCAGAAAGAATTGAAGTTTCAGCAGTTTCTGGTGAATTAATGCAAAGTTATAGAACAAAATGCCCTCCCCGTCTGAGCCAATAATTTATGTATGCCATGCTAGGAAATGATTGAGAACAGAACTGAGAAATAAAACCCTTATCATTAGAATAATCTCAGTCAGCCTGTGTGCTTTTATGTAATCTATTGCTATATTGTCGTTTATTTTTAGGCTGTTTTCTATAATTCTGTAATGCTCAGAAGAATTTTTAACAGGATAATTTCTATGCTAAGGTGCCCTTTACAATCATTTTTACAATGCTATTGCAAGTCCTCCCGCATCCAAATTACTCTGGGTTTTATTTATTTTCACAACATGAAACTCCCCAAATTCAAAGGCGAGTACTGAATAGGCGATCTTTGATATTTAAAGAGGGATAAAAGAAACACCTTTTCTCAGGTAGCAGCTAAAACTTGATATTAAAAAAAGAAAGACATGTCTTTTCCTTTGTTATCGACTCTGAACACAGGAGAAAGTACATTGACATTTTCAAAGAGATAAATCTTTTTCGCTTCTCCGGATCTCCAAGCTAGTTGGTTTTTAAATGCTCTGTCGTGACACCTAAATTGATGGACTGTAGTTACTTAAGTTGTAACTTGTTCCGTGATGTAAATCTTCCTAAAATATTATTTCAGATCCAGGGAAATATTCATCCGCATGCTATTATCATTCTCCGGAACACCAGTGGGATGGAACTTCTGCTGGCTTATGAAGATGAAGGAGTCTACCTTGATATTTATGGGCACTTCTCCAAAGAAAACATTTTGCAGTGGGGGGAAATGCCCACATCAGTAGGTATGTAAAATGGACTGGAAGCGGAAGACATACTAAAACAGTGGTTCTCAACCTGTGGGTCGGGACCCCATTTGGGGTCGATTGACCATTTCATGGGGGTCGCCAAGCAAGGCTGTCCGCCATTTTTTTGGTCTGCCATTTTTTTGGTCCGCCATTTTTTCCCCCTTTTCCGGCGGGTGCCTTACCTCCCTTGGGCTGGGCCCGCTGGTGGTCGGCCTGCTCCGTCTCTGCCGCTTGCCAGCTACACCTCGGCCGGCGCAGGGGGCGGAACCACGCATGCGCGGCGCTCCCGGGCAGGGAAAGTCCTCGACTTACGACCGGTTGGGTAGTCCTCAACTTACGACCAGTTTAGTCCTCGACTTACGACCGGTTGGGGTCGCATTAAAAAGGTTGAGAACCACTGTACTAAAACCACATCTACCTGCATGTCTGACCGTGCCACTGATTGCAAAAAGTGCTGAGGTTTGCAGCTCCTCATTTAAACTTGTTTTGGGCACCTACCATACATGGGAGTGGACAAATCACATTTACTCTTGTTCCCTCAAAGTCCTTGGTTCACGGTGGTGTTCTTGCAGATGTTTCATCACCCAGCTAGGGAGCATCATCAGTACTAGAAGAGAGTGCAGTTTGCAAAGAAGAGGAGAAGGAGAGAAGGAGGAAGATGGTCAGGTTCTTGATGCTCTCTAAATATGGTGGTTTTCTTGCCGTTGACAACTTCAGTGGTTGAAGGAAGTGGGGTTTGCAAAGAGGAAGAGAAGGGCAGGAGAAAGAGGACTGTGGGGTCCTTGGTGCTATCTGAGCGTGGTTGTTTTCTTGTAGGCATTCCATTTCCCAACGAGGTAACAACTTCAGTGGTAGAAGGAGTGGGGTTTGCTCTTTGTTTAAGATCAGAACACATCCTCTCCAGCAGCCAACATCCAGATAAACAGGGATTAAGACCAGACAAACAGTCAAGTGGAAAACAATTCCCTAATCCCAGAACTACCACGGAGAAAACCACACACCCCGCTAACACTGGCAGGACAAGCTACTGTATATAAATAGGGAGCACACATCACACTCACTAGCACTGATGATGTTACCTAGTTGGGTAATTGAAACGTCTGCAAGAAAGCAACCAAGCTCAGAGAGCACCAAGGACTCCACAGTTCAGCCCTAGCTACAAATATTCCCTTCTCTTATTACTTCATAGAGCAAGGCAAGTTACTTCCTTTTTGGTGTTGCCATTATCACAATACTTCACCTTCCCAATGATTTTTTTTTAATATTAAGAATCAGAGCGGCATGGTATAATTAACACATGTCAAGACAATTGTTTTCCCTGGTACATTAATGTTTAACACTGTCTGTATAATGTCAGGTTCTCTCACCTGACAATCTAGCATTAGCTGCATGATGTGAAGATCTCAAGAGATAAAAGAGCTATCAGCAGGTGAGAGTTAGAAGGGGAAAATCCTAGTTTTTGTTACTGAACCTGTCTGGAAATTTTAAAATTATATCCTGGAGGAAGCAGGCTAGGTTACAGCTCACTATGATAATACTGGAAGGAACCTGGAATGCTGTAGATTTTTTTTCTCCCTATCTTGGCCCTATGTGCAGCTGAAAAGGCAGAATATTTGATTTTTTTTCCTATTAAAATAGAGAAATGTCTCCATTTCTCAGAACCAGGTCTGAGGGTTGAAAGGAAGAGCTAGGATGGAAGCAACACAGATGGATTTGTGCAGGCGAAGCCTCAGATTGATTAATTGTAATCAATGTTGAACGAAAATTAAAAAAAACATTTTTTGGGGGGGGGAAAGGCAAGGACAAAAGAACAGCTTTTTTTTCCTAAAAGGGTCATCTTTGTTTTTCTCTAAACTTTGCTTACGGTTCAAGGGGGACTCTATTATTTTGTTTTTTGAGGAAACATTTTCCCAAGTAGGGATCTAGTCGAAGGTAAAAGCCCCGCTGTTTTCAGGAAGCTAATTCTTCACTTGTTTCAACCAGCTCCTGCGTCACGAACGTTAGCAATAAAATAAAGCAATTTGCAAAATTTTAACCGGTAAAGAGAGAAGGGAGGAATGAAATAATCAATAGAGGTCAAGAAATGAAACATAGGGAGCTCTTTAAGAATTTAAGGCACTAGACTGGTGGAGTCGTTCTAGTAATTGGAACAAGGAAACTTAACTCCGGAGGGAAATTAAAGTGGTGAAGCTACCGTACTTAAGCGGTTGATTCTTCAAAAGATGCAGAGCTGAAATTTCAGGGTTTCTCTGGACAAGAGGCTGATACTTTGAAAACAAGACAGCAGGAATATTAGAAATAGACCGTTTTTTCTTTTTTCTTTTGCTTCAGTCAGTTTGGATAAGGGTACACCATGAGTTTTATAACACTTGTGTGCCTTCTTTGAAATTTAAGGATGAGGGGTATATTTTTCTGGTTCCCCAAAAGTCTTAGATTACCCATGGAATTAGGAGCATGGCTGCACCAATTTTCCAATCTCTGTTGCTCAGGTTTGAACTATGGAGCCTCTGGTAATCTCTGAACAAGGTTGATTGCTTGCAGACATTTCATTACCTGACTAGGTAACATCATCAGCGCTAGAGAGGGTGGGGCGTGCCCCCTGTTTAAGGCCAGAGGACATCCTATCCCGCATCCTACACCCAGAGAAGCAGGGATTAACACCAGACAAACAATCAAGCAGAAAACAATACCTCGATGTAGGAACTACCAAGGAAAACATTTCATTACCTGACTAGGTAACATCATCAGTGCTAGAGAGGATGGGATTTGCTCCCTGTTTAAGTCCAGAACACACCCATTCCAGCAGCCCAAACCCAGAGAAGCAGGGATTAACACCAGACAAACAATCAAGCGGAAAACAATACCCTGATCTATATTTGGATTACCCATGGAATTAGGAGCATGGCTGCAACAATTGTCCTAATGGAAGATAATTTATGTCACTCAGGGTTGAACTGTGGACGCCTTGGTGGTCTCTGAACTTGGTTATTGGCTTGCAGACATTTCATTACCTGACTAGGTAACCTCTTCAGGGCTAGTGAGGGTGGGGCTTGCTCCCTATTTAAAGCCAGAACGCATCCACTCCAGCAACTAACACCCAGATAAGCAGGGACTAACACCAGACAAACAATCAAGCAGAAAACAATACCCTGATCTAGGAAGAAAAGGGGAAAAAACCCAGCTAGGTAGAGAAGCACACCGAAGCTTCATTTTTTTCCCCAGCCAGCTACATCACGGAGATCAGAAGGCCCAAGCAACAGACACCATAATCTATTTATAGGAAGGTGCAGCTGTGGGACTGCAGCCTGGTGATCGAACAATAGATGGGGCAAGCTCCAACTTGCCTCGGTGGGAACAAACAGTCCGCATTTTTGGATGCCCGTCAACATCTGGAAATGTCATCTTTTATTTATGAAAGTGTTTCTCTCCTTATGTCAGCTGGAAAGCTTTCCCTGTGCGGGGTCTAGCGATTAAGATAAAGCACTCCGTCCCTGGCCTCGAGCTTCAGATTGAAAAGGTTGTGATAATAAAGGGGAAAAAGAAAGGAGGCAGGTGCAAAGAAGGAAAACAAGAAGAATCTCAAGCTCGTAAAGATCTTAGCCTCTCCCCCCCCCCCCCACGCATCCTGCTGGAGGTGTAGCTTTCTCTTAGGAGATGGGATTTTCAATAAAGGAAATCACATTTAGCTTTGGCCTCAACAAATTAAGAACACTGGCCTCCAACTTAGTGGAGCATATATCTAAGTTACATTCCCCACCCCACCCCGCAAGCAAAAGGCTTGGAAGCAGCATTTGAAAAAGTCCCGCAATGTGGCTCCAGGAGCTTGTAAGACAATCCTGTCCAAGCTAGAGCCCAAGTGGCACAGATTGTAATTCTTCTTCTTATCAGATGGAGCCTTCGCTACAAATACTAGAAGTGTGGGGAGGGGGTTACTATTGCCAACAGCTTCCCGTGAACAGGACCATTTATTCAGCCTTTTCCTCTGTCACTTGTCTTTGTTTTTTGTGGGTTTTCTTTTACTTTTTTTTTTTTTTTAAGAAAAAGCTCCATTAACTGTTTGTTTGTTTCTTTTTTCTTCCTAAAAGCTTATCTTCAGTCCAATCAGGTGATGGGTTGGGGCGAGAAAGCAATTGAGCTGCGTGCTGTGGAAACGGGATGTCTGGAAGGCGTGTTTATGCACAAGAAAGCTCAAAAGCTGAAGTTTCTGTGTGAAAGGAACGATAAGGTACGTGTGCAGAGGTTGGAAGGGGTGGGAGGGAATCCATCCATCCCTTGTACCAGAAGAAGAATCTGGTGTTGTGCTTAGTCGTGCTTCCAGAAGAGACACGAGATGTTCTTCTGGTTCAAGAACCTGGTTAGAAGACTAGATTTTCCCCGACATGGCAGTTTATGCCAATGTTGGGAGGGGTGGTATGGAATTCACACCCGAAAATGAGTTAGGTGTTTTTAGTTGTGCTTCCAGAAGAGACACAAGACGTTCTTCTGGTTGAAGAACCTTGGTTAGAACCTGGTTAGAACCTGGTTAGAAAGCTAGATTTTCCCCAACGTGGCAGTTTATGCCAATGTTGGGAGGGTTGGATTAAAGCAGTCTTCGTGTTTATGTCTGCCGAAGTATGTGCACTATTATCAAATTATGCTCAATATTTTTTTTTTAAAAAAAAGTTGGAGTGACACTTTCCTTATCTCTCTCCTCAAGGTATTTTTCGCCTCTGTTCAGTCTGGAGGCAGCAGTCAAATTTACTTTATGACCCTGGGCCAAAACATACTGTTCAACTGGTAAATCCCTTTGGAATGAAGGAACGTTTGACTTTCCCAGTTTCTATGAGCCATATAAAGCTTAAGTTCGTTTCAGAAGTTGGCCCCTCATCCCTGCAACGAAAAGGAAAAGAAAACACCCACGATCCTCACACTTTCCTGCAGTTGCGGAGGGTACAACTCTTGCAAATGTATTGTCCGCTGTTTGAAATTCGCTGTTCGGTATCCTGGAGAGCCCGTTTTTTTTGTTGTTGTTTTTTTAAAGGCAGTTGTGCCAAGCACAATTGCACCGTTGAAGCCAAGCTCCCCATCTTACAAAGTATGCACAGAGCTGGGGGAAGGGGGGGGGTGTTTGCACAAAGATTGTAATGTTGTTTTGTTTGGTGTTCAGGGGGAGGAGAGGGTGTTTTGGTGAAACGGTGTGTTCCGTGCAAGCACGCCTAGCGATGAGGTGGAGACAAACCTTTGGATTGCTCAATTAGTTTGGTGGGCTTTGGCTTTCCCAGGTGTGGATCTGTCTTCTTCTCTGAACTCATCGGTAACATCTCTGTTGGCTGGGAGATTTCACAGCCTCGCGAAACGTTCATTCATTTCAGCAAGGAGTATCCACTGGGAGAAATTCCCAGGGGAAGTCCATGTTCTCAGCAATTTGAGGCTAGAAGTGTCCGCGGGGACACCAACAGCCCAGTTTCTACCCGATTTTGCAATTGTTTGTTGCAAAGCACGGTCTCTTCTCGTGCGTGCTGTTCCATCAGATTTCTGCGGATATTCTAAACCATGAAAAAAAAAATATCCTCAAGCAAGATGCTGCTTTTCGTTACTTGCTCAAGCAGTCGCTAATATTTGAATGAGATGGACTCCCATCCCATCTGGGATTCGGTCCCTTCCAATTTTTTTTTTATTCTTGCATCTCAACGGAGAACTTTCATTTAAGTGTTTTGTTTCTAATGTAATGGTAGGATCAACCGCCCCTCCCAGAACGAGGTCTAAAGGCCACTCTAACTGGAATGACCACAATGTCCATTATCCTCACAGGTCTGGGACAATTCGCCCCGGGCAACTTGCTTCGGGACAAGGGTTACACTAATGTCAAAGAAATGGTGGAACAGAGTCATTAAAGAAAGGATGCAACAGGAGGGACAGAATTGAATGTGAATGACAAAAATTTAATTATTTTAAATAATTAAATTGAATTGTCGAATTGTCCTGTAGCAAGTTAGCCATGGTGAGTTTTTAAGAAGAGACTGGACAGCCATTTGTCTGAAATGATATAGAGTTTCCTGCCTGAGCAAGGGGTTGGACTGGATGACCTCCAAGGTCCCTTCCAACTTTATTATTATTATTATAGTTGGCCACAGTGACTTGGCCGTGGTAAGTTGACCGTAGCAAGTTGTCTCATTCCAAACCTCACTCTTGAAGCTAAGATTAAAAAAAAAGAAAGCAGGCATTTTATATCAGTCACATCTCATTGAGGGACACATCTCTGGAACGACACACTGTGTGGTTCCACCATATTATATTCTCAGGGTTTACAATTCGGGTTGTACTCTTTCTCAGGTTTTGCAAGACTCCACTAAAGTTTGTACAACCCTTTGGGAAAAGGCAAGGCACTGTTTTATTTTATTTTTTAAGGCGATGAACACTTTCGACAAAATTATTTTTATCCAAGAGAGAAGCGTATACACCTGAAGACTACGGGAGAAAGGTGGGGCGCGTGAAGGATTTAAACAGGCAGTGGATTAAATTCCAGCATGAAATTGCCATCAGATGGTTGTTGTTTTTTCCTGAGTGTTGCGTTTTCTTACGTGTTGCAGTTGCAAGAGGTATGTGGGATTCAGTTCCTCAGATTTCCAGTCAAACGCATATCCGAGAACTGGGCTGGGAATCCCGTCTTCTCTTCAAGTCCCTGGAGAAGCAATCACTGTTCAATGGAATAAGGGCTGTTAGAGGAGGAACCGATTGTTACTCTCCTATAAAGACATAGCATTTTGGAAAAGAATTGGGAATGGAACACTGCTACAATCAGGCTATGTTCCCAATTTCTAGCCAAAGACTGGGGTAGGGAGTGGGGGGGGGCTTTTGTCATGAAAACAATTTCTTGAAAGACTTCTCTTAAGTTTCTTTAACTTTCTTAGGGCAGCCAAGCTCCTGGCCATCTTTTTAAGAGGTGAAAATAACTTGTTTTTATGGAGTGTTCCTCTTAAAGGGATAGCCTTTTGTTAATTCCAAGACACACGGGTCCATTCGGCAGGCTGGCGGTTGTGCTTTTTTTTTCTTTTTCTTTGTTCAGCGTCGTGAATTAACAAAAGCGTCCTGATCACTCCCGTCTTGATTCAAGTACTTTTAATAGTCTTTATCAAAATATAAAATGCAGAAACACAAAGAACAGTGAAGGTAATGGGGAAATAGGGGAGGGAAATCCATGCAAATCACAATAAACCTATTTTGTAGGTTTACGGTGACATGAGACTAACTGGGAACTACATCTGTGAAACTTAAAACTCATCCCAAGTGGATTTTTCTTTTCCTGACAGCTACTTTGCTGAATCACTCCTCAAAGCTCATTTTCGGGAAGCCATTAGCTATAACAAAGTGAAGCTCTTTCTTATTCCTAATACATAATTAGTATGACAGTTAAGATGGGACTCTTGATACACGGCAGGTTAAAAAGGAAGGGAAGAGGTGTTGATTTTCTGGTTCCATTTAAAAACAGAGTGAGAAGGAAGTTGTGTGTGTACCTGCAGGGGACCCAGATGGTTGTCAACAGCTGTTGTCGGTGTTCTGGCTGCCTGCCTAAATATCCTTAACTTGGAACAAGCAGGAGGACCAATTTCGGAGCAAGTACACATAGGGGTGCAATGTGCAACTGTTTTTTTCCCCACAATTTGAAAATAAATTCAGCAGGTGGAATTTAATCTAGTATATCTTCCCAAAAAGAGTTCCATCAAATAATTTAATCTTTAAAAACAAAAGAATCATCCTAGACTTTCTGATACTATAGGAATGAAGAGAGATGAGGATTTTTTTTTAAAAAAATGTTTTGATGGGAAAAGAAGAAATAATTTTAAATGCAGTCATCCTTCTCTCCCTCCCTCCCTCCTTCCTTCCTTCCTTCCTTCCCTCCCTCCCTCCCTCCCTCCCTCCCTCTCTCTCTCTCTCTCTCTCTCTCTCTCTCTCTCTCTGTTTCTCTTTTTCTCTCTAGGATAAAAATGGTGTGTTTTGCTTCTAAGCTTGTCGAATCCAAATCTTAAATTAACAGGAAGTTTTGTTTTGGTTCAGTCTAATTACAAAATGCAGCACTGTGAAAAAACAATCAAGATTGATAGTAGATAGTAGCAAAAAAAAAACAAACACAAAAAAAAACAAGCGTTCCAAGAAATAATCAAGCAGACGAAATGCCACTGAAGAGGAGAGAGTATAAAAGAAGGTTAGTAGATAAAAGAAAGAGAACGTTAGTAGAAAGCAAAATGAAGGAAAAGAGGAATATTGCAATTCTAGATAGGCGTGGAAAGTACGTGAGATATATATATTGAGAAGGCTGATATTTAAGAATTCATATCAGAGTTTTAGATTATATTAATTATCGTGCGGGCATTGCCTGGAGAGTGAAAAGATTTCAGAGGGATTGGTAATGCTGAAATAAACATTTAGCCTTTTGAGACTTCCGTTGTATTCGTTCCTAGTATTTTGTTTATTCTTTTAAGGGCGGTCTCTTGCACTAAGCAATGAAGTTATTTTGTATGAGGTTCTTGAGAGAGCAAAATATCAGTAATATACTGTAACACCGATGATTCCCAACAACTCCTGAAATGTCTTTAGTGTGTCAAAGTACAGATAGTCCTCGACTTAACAAAAGTTCATTTAGCGACTGTTCAGAATTACAACCACACTGGAAAAAAAAGTGACTTAGGACCACTTCTTATATTTACAACGGTTGCAGCATCCCCGTGGTGTCACGGGATCAAAATCCAGATGCTTGGCAAGTGCCTCATATTTATGACGGTTGCAGTGTCCCCGGGGGAATCACGTGATCCCCTTTTGCGATCTTCTGACAAGCAAAGTCAATGGGGAAGCCGGATTCACTTAACAACTGGCTTACTAACTTGACAATCGCAGTGATTCACTTAACAACTGCGGCCAGAAAGGTCGTAAAATGGGGCAAAAGTCACTTAACAAAGGTCTCGCTTAGCCACAGAAGTCTTGGGCTCCTAAGTCGAGAACTATCTGTAACAAGTATGCCTTAAAATTTAGCCCGCGAGTTGCTTTAGTTTAAAGCATTGGAACGTTATTAGGCTATGCATTATGTATAATGAGATTTTTTCTTTTTGTACTATAACTTCGTAATGTCAAAATTGTATATTTGAAAATAGAAAAAAATAAAGCAATATTCTGGGAAAAAATGGAAGTGTTATCTTTTCAAAGACAGTGATGATTGGGTTTTTTTTATAAACTGCAGAGAAAAAAAACGTGCTGCGCCCTTGTTTTGCTTCCCTTTTCTCTTTTGTAGCAAGTTCTCAGCATTTCTGAAGCAACAAACAGCAAGGAGCATTTGAACAGGAGCCTGGAATGTAAATAGAATAATATATTGAGTTTGCCCTTGAAAGTTAACTCAGTGTATATCCCACAAAAGTCTTGTGGCGTTGTGGAAAAAATGTGCCTCGCTTTCAGTGCTTGCAGTGAAATTACTTGCCCTCCCATACGCACAAACACACACACACACAAAATACATACAAATACAGGGTGTCCTCCACTTACAACAGTTCACTTAGTGAAGTAACTAAGTCACAACAAGCAAAAAGTGACTTATGACCATTTTTCACACTTACGACCGTTGCAGCCTCCCCACGATCACATGATCAAAATTCAGACGCTTGGCAACTGGCATGTACTTAGGACGGTTTCAGCCTCCCGGGGTCACGTGATCCCCTTTTGCAACCTTCTGACAAGCAAAGTCCACGGGGGAGCCGGATTCACTTAACAACGAGGTTACTAACTTGTCCACTGCAGTGATTCACTTAACAACTGAGGCCAGAAAGGTCATAAAATAGGGCAAAACCCACAATAAATATCTCACTTAACAGCAGCAATTTTGGGCTCAACTGCAGTTCGTGAGTTGAGGACATCCTGTACAGAGTTTGGAAGCGAAGAACATATGAAAACCAGGTACAATTACAGCTTACCTTTCTTTAAAAAAACCCACCAAGTTATACCCCAGCCATGTTAAATAAGAACAGCTTATGTGTATTCTGTAAGCTGCATGTTTTCACAAAGGCACCAACTACAGTGTTTAGAAGTATTACTTATCTTCTGTGGCTATAAGATGAAGCTTGGCATTTTAATTTGATATCCCTGTTTGTTGGGATGACACTGGATCTGCTTTCAATGAGAAAAATTGCTCGGCAATAAAATTGCTTCTCCGAGAAATATCGCACAACGCAGTTTACAAGCTCAGACGCTTTCCTACAAAACTGTATTTAAGTTAAATGAAACATGAGCAAGCCTACAATCTATATAAAAAAAGGCTGTTCTCTGTGGATTCTTTGAACCAGCCCATAAATCAAAGTTCGTCCTGAACCAGGCGATATATATTCTGGGTATCTTATCTTGTTAAAATGCTATTCAGTACTACTTATCAAAACCACTAAGGTGTGCTTTCTCAGTGAATACCACGAAATGATATTTTAAACAGTATTTAGAGTTTCTTGTTATTTTTGAAACCGTGTTTTAAAAAAGCCACGACAGGAAAAAGACTCTGGGTATCTAGCAAACCGTATTATGATTGAAAACGGAAGCTGCTTTTCTTTCTTAACCAAATGTTATTCTGTTTTACATAGTGGCGTGCTTACATTGGATGTTCAAATATAAACAGAATGTTTATAATGTAAGAATCTTTTTATTCTACACATGAATACTCAATATGGTGAAAATGAATAGGATTGGAGCGGAGGAAGAGAATGGATTCTCATAGCTTATTTTACAGTGCTTGGAACTGATCTGAGATGGGGGCTTTATGTTATTAAAGAGAACAGAAAGGGGAAAAAACAATAGAAAAGGGAAAGAATAACAAAAAAAGTGATACTCCTTCGAGGATTGAAAGTGTAGTGCATTTTTAATGAGTATGAGCAGTTTTCATTATAGAGCCATTTTGGTCTAGGGCTTAAGACATCAGGCTAGAAACTGGGAGATGGTGAGTTCTAATTCTGCTTTAGGCAGATGAGTTCTAGTTCTGCTTTAGTGACTTGGGACCAATCAACAGGAGATGGTGAATTCTAGTCCTGCATTAGGAATGAAAGCCAGCTGGGTGACTTTGGGCCAATCACCTGGAGACAGAGAGTTCTAGTCCCGCTGTAGCCATGAAAGCTAGCTGGATGACTTGGGACAATACCAGGAGACGGTGAGTTCTAATCCTGTCTTAGGCATGAAAGCTGTCTGGATGATTTTGGGCCAGTCCCCTTCTCTCTGTGTTCCCAACCCACTTCACAGGGTTGTTGTTGAGAACATAAGAGGAAGGCGTATTATTATGTATGCTCACCGCCTTGAGTTATTTATAAATCAGGATAAAAATAAACATCAATCCATAACTGAATGCAACTCCTTTGTAGATTGCAAATGAAAATCCACTGAGCAATATGGGCCCATCAGTTATTACCGAATGGAAATAATTTCTTAGTAATAAGGGCACAGTGGATCCATTTCCATCCATGCTTATGTAATAGGTATATAATTCAAAAGAATTTGACATCTGAAGACATTAAACCTGATCTCAGAGCCAATATCTGTAATAATGGCTTCTTCCCAGAACAATTTTGGAATGGATGCTTTAATAAATGCCTGAAATTATTCTCTCAAAATGAGAGGCTTTAATTGTGAGCACAAATGGGGCTTAGAGATTTCTTCCACTGTTTGAAAGCGGGTCTGGGTTGTGAAACTGGACAGGGTCTCCTGCTCTAGCAGGGGGTTGAAGACCACCAAGGTCTCTTCTAGCTCAATTCTGAACTGAGTTGAATTGAATATTTCAGACTGATTATATTGTTAATTAATAAATAAACCATTTGGTTAAGAATAAGAAAAACACAAACCATGGGCAGGTGACTTTTTTCTTTAAAAGTGTCACAGTTTCCCATCCAGGCTACTAAACAATTTGCATATTCAACAACGGAAGTTAATCCATGAATATGGAAGGATTTGGCTTTTCTGGATTAAAGAAACACTGGAAAAGTAATACCTTGTATAGGGAACTTGCATTTTTTTATATATTTCATTTTATACTGGCTTTGAACAGAATTGTAGGGATTTCATAAACAGCAGAGAATCAGAATCTGAAATCTTTTCCAACTCATTCCTTTTATGAAAGGGGACCTTTTTTTCCCCTGAGCTGCAGAAAATGGTTAGTTTGGACAAGGTCCCACTCGATTCCTGCTGCTTTTTGGCAACTCATAAAGCCCAGATAATGCATCCTAATAACGGCATCTTTTAAAGCCCATTCCAAAGCTGGCACTTGAACAGAAAAGCTTCTCCCTTTTTCAGAAAGAAAATAAAAAGTGTTCATATCTTGATAATTCTTCAAAGCACTTTTTTTCCCCCTATACTTTTATTTGGATTTGGGTCCCCTTCAAAGTGATTTATCATCCAGCACCATCCAGAACAGTGTTTCTCAACCTTGACAATTTTAAGGCATGTGGACTTCAACTCCCAGAATTCCACAGCCAGCAATGCTGGCTGTGGAATTTTGGGAGTTGAAGTCCACATGCCTTAAAATTGTCAAGGTTGAGAAACACTGATCCAGAACCTCATGGCTCTTTTAAGCCGACAGTTTGGTGGAATTTTCCTTGAAAAGAAGCCCCGCTAACAAGAAACTTACTAGGGCAAAATTTTCTAACATTAAGAAACTTTTTTTCTCCTTTGTCCCCGCCTCCTTCGCGCTCATTGGCTTCTTTCTCGGAGCGCTCCCGCCCCTTTTCCCTCCAAGCCCGCCCCGCTCCTTTCGGCCCCGTAGTCCCGCCTCCCGCGCGGGGATTGGCCGTCCCGTCCGGCCCCTTTGGGGGAAACCCTGCCCATCTTCTCACGCCCCTATTGGCCAGTTCGAAAGCGAACGTTCGTGGCGCCCTTTCTTCTCCCCGCCCCTTTAGCAATGGCGGCGGCGCTCGGGCACTGAGCGCGGCCTGCTCTGAGAGGAAGCCGAGGCTTCTTTGTTTTTCCTCCCCTCAGCCCGGGGAAGCGCCCAGGGTGGGCGAAGAGTGGCGGAAAGGGCGGGGCGGCAGGCCTTGGGCTCACCGCGGTGAACCGGGAGGAGAAAGGCCGGGCCTGGGAGGGGATGGAGAAGGGCGCTGCCAGCCTGAAGGAAGGCCTGAGGGGGGAAGAGGCCAATGCGGGCCCCTCTAGAGGCTCGGGGGACCCTCAGGAAGGCCCCAGCAGCCAGCTGGCCGAAGAGGGCGCCGTGTCAGGGGCCAAGGGCCCCGGGGTGGCCCCAGACCCCCCAAGTGGTGCCCCTGGCCCCCATGCAGACTCCTGGCTCCAGAGGATGCTGGGCCTGGTCCTCAAGGCCTCAGACCTGAGGGTCTCCCTGCCAGAAGCGCCCCCGCTGACGGTGCTGCTCCTGCAGAGATACATGGCCGACGGGCTGCCGCCCCTGCCCGACACCCCCTGCCCGGCCTATTACTATGACGTGACTGTCACGGATGGCACCTGCCAGGAGAAGTGCCTCCTGGTCCCCCAGCTGAACGGCCTGGTCCAGCAAAACAGGCTCAGGGCTGGCCGGCGGGTGAAGATCACCCAGTGTTCCTACATGTACAACGAGCGGAGCCTCAGCTCGGGCTTTGTGTGCATCGAAGGGCTGGAAATCCTAGCAGGGGCCGCGGCCGTCCCGGGGGCTGCCTCCCAGCTGGGAACGTGCCATGTGAAGACCGTCCTCCCCCTGAAGGGGGGCAGGAAGCATTACCTTCCTCTGTGGAACAATGACGATCCCTTTGGGGACGTGTGGGTGGCGAGGAAGCCCCCGAGGGAGGTCGGTCTGGAGGGTAAGTGGAGGAGGGCCAGGCCAGAGAAAGGCTACGGGCAAAGTGCAGGGAGTGGCATGACGAGACGGAAGCCTAGGGGGGGTCCTTGAACGGTCCTTAACTGTTCTTGGAGCCAGAAGATTGGGTTGTGTCGTTAACGGGGTTTGGGCAGGGTGGCAAGCCATGGTTTGGCCTCTAAGAAGAAAGCAGTCAAAGTGTGGTTAAGAGATTCGGAGTAGCAGAACAGCTACTGGCCAAAATTGGAGGAAGGAATCATATATGGGCATATAGGTGTTTTTAAATCGGTCTTGACTCAGGGCAACTGCCTGGCCATCTCCCTAAGAGCTTCAAGGGACCTTGAAGTCAAGATTAGCAAAGATTTTCAGAAGTGTTTTGCCCTTGCTGTCTTCTTCCTGGAGCTGAGAGAGAGGATTGATCAATACCCAGCTGGCTTTGTGCCTATGGCCGGATTAAAATTCAGGGTCTTCCAGCCTGGTGCTTTTAACCATTGCATCAACCTGGCTCTCACTTAAAGAATCATAGTCTCTATTTATCAGAATTACATCCTGCCTAACTTTAGCTTTCCCTCCAGTTCCTTCCCACAACAGAGACCCTGCTGGTTTGAGAAATGCTCAGTTTTTATGGCTTAGGCTCCTTGCTTTCCTGTGTCCTAAGTACATAAATCTAAAGTAGCTTCCTGTTTTTTTCGTGCAACACTAAGCCATGGTTTGGTGTCACATTTCAGTTGCCACACTTTCAATATTTGCCTGTTAGATTTTTTTTAATAATGCTCTAATGCTTTTCGATTTGGGACTTTGAATCTGAATTGAACAGCTACATTTGCATGCTTTTGAGTCAGTATCAAAGCAGTTATGTTGTACCACTAGCTAGCTTATCTGCATGGGGCTTTGATGTTAGTATTTGTAGTAATATATAAAAGCAATGAAATCATTGCAGCATTGCCAGTTCTGAGCTCGTATTTACTCTTGTTCTTTTTCCCCCCCATAGAATTAAAACCAACATCTATCTCTATTCTGGACATGAGCTGGGAAAGCAGATTCAGCTTCCCACCGTTGCGTGTCAGAATCATCCATAAGTCTCGTTTACGGTATTTTGGAAAACCAAAATCAAAGCTAGATGTGCCATATCAGGTAGGAATATTTCTGATACAGAGGTATTTTTTTAACTAGTATCTAAAATGTATTGCTGTGTTAATAATAATACGATGTGAATCCCAGATAGACAACCTCAGTTATCCATAAAATCATTTTTACGCGGACTTACTGTTTTAGTAAATATAGTCAAGAGCTCGTAAAATACAACCAAAAGTATGTTTATGTATATATTTACATGCTGAAACCCAAACACTCTCAGCACATCAGCAGTGGCCGTTGCAAAATAGAGTGACGCCAAAATGATGGGATATTTGTCGGCCATGTCATCATCCAAATGCCCCCTTTATGTACCCAGTTGTTCGACACAAGTACATAAATCATGGCATTTGTGCAATGATGCGATCACCGCATGCCTCCGTAGTACAATAATATGTAATTAAATAATTACCTATTTGATTTGTTTTGAAGTGTTTATTTTGCTTAGCCAATGCTGAGGAAGGGGAAGCAAGTATGATTCTGCATCCACTCTGATAAATTATATTAAATAACATGCCTACTGTAGACTGAGTGGTTTAACGTTCTGAAAATTTCCCTTAAATATGTTGTTCCTTTTGGTACTATTTGTTTTCAGATACCATGTTCCATTTTTGACACTTCTGCTAAAGGAGCTTCAGCTTGTATAGGCCCATTCCCATGACATCCCATATTCCTATGTCTTACGAAGAAAAATCTCATCCCTTCCGTTTGCTCTCCATTCATTAATCTCACCACAATATGTACTAAACCATAAATTAAACTCTTTGAGGGGTCCTTGGTGCTCTCTGAGCTTGCTTGTTTTCTTGCAAACTAGGTAACGGCATCAGTGCTAGTCAAGGAAGTTCAGAGAGTGCCAAGGACCCCTCATTTCAACCCTGAGCTACAAATATTCTCCTTTATTGGTATTAAGCCCTTTGTTCCTACCTTTTTCAATCCCTCTCGTTCCTCCCCAGTTTCAACTTCTTTGGATTTTTTGCTTTTAAGATTATACGTTGCATATAATTTTTGATGATAAATTTAGAAGCAAGGGGCATAGAATGAAAAGCATGCTTCAACCTCAGGCATTTAAAATAACCTTTCAATAATGTAGCCTTTAACTTTTTAAGAGTAAATGTTCTTATATTTGCAGGCTTGTTTTGATGTGGCTGATCAATCTGGCATGGTGTTAATGGTGCTGTGGGGCCCTTTATGCCCTGAATGGTATCACAGTATGAACATCGGCACAGTGCTGCTGCTTGAAAAATATGCTGTGAAAAAAAGTATATTTTCTAAAATACAGCCAGGTCCTGAAGATTTGCACCTAAAGAGATTCAGTTCAATAGGTTAAGTATCCCAAATATTATGATTATTTTTTGGGGGGTATAGCTTTTAGAGAAAATTCATTGGTTTGTAGTCGGTCAACAAAGGTCTATCTGACCGTTGATTTGGCCTATATACAATGATTATCTGAGACAAAGAATGTATGTTATTTTGTTACTTCAGGCAGCGAAGAAACCGATTGTCATAACCAATCACTACTGCAGTAATCATTCTCAAATAGCAGGAAGCCATTTTCCTACTTGGCTACACAACATGGGATCTGTATCTAATTCATCTCTTCTCAGGAGGGCTCCGACTGCCACAATTAGTTTCCAATTATTTTGATTTGCTTGCATCCTGATGTCTGATACATAAGTTCTAATTTTCTTTTGGATCCAGGAATTGGCTGGTCAGTTATTCTCAGCCCTATCTAAACCAGGAAGTCCAAAAGCATCAATCTACCAAAATGCACCGAAGCAGCATGGCAGATTTCAGCCCATAACCTTCCCTGAAGAAGCCTTCACCCTGCAGTGGATTGGTTTAGGCAGATGATAATTACATAAGCATATATAAGAAAATATGTAGTCAGGAAAGTGAACTGTTTCCTTGGTCGGTAGGAGCAATAAAGGGAAACCGATGATGCATGTAAACAGTTTGACAGTGATTCTAATTGTCTTGTGAAGTATTAGATTCAAGTTCATCGGTCTGAGACTTTTCAAATCTATTTCTCAATAGGTCAGTGGAAGCAGATTTGTTTTTTTTTTTGTTTTCTGGAAGTGCCGATAGGATTCGGTTGATAATGGAGAGTTAAAAATAATGTTGGCGGGAGGAAGGTCCAAGTGAAGGACAGGTGCAAATTAAACTGAGAATATTAAAATGAAAAGCAAGGCCTCCTGGAGCATAAATAGGATGCTCAGGTAGTCTCTAAATATCTAATTATCTGTCATATATTTAGCAGACCCTTTTTTGGTTGCTTGAATAAATGATTTGAAGTACACGGTAAAAGAATAGCGTGACCAATTCTGTTTACTTCAATTGCTCTAATTAGCTCATTTTTTATAACACTGTGAACGATTTTTTTTAATGTCTTGATGCATTAATTTAAGAATGTGGAAGGGGGAGTTTATACAAATACAAATGCTAAGTTTTCCAAGACACCCATCATAGTTCCTTTGAGATTGTTATAATCAAATTCTCCCGTTGCTTATGAATATTGATAGCCATTGTTCAGCGTAGAACAGTTGGCTTAGTTGTGCTTTCTTTTCCCAGCTGGTAGAAAAAAGAAAGAAAACATGTTGAGAGCTGTAGTTTTCTTGAAAAGAGTTCCCATCTAACAGTTTTATGTGTTCTACTGGTATATACCTAAGTGCTCAGGCTGATTTCTACTGCTCCAATATCCACGTGCTTTCCTGTAGCAGATCTCGTGTAATTTATCCGTGATTTAAATGGCCTTGGAGAGGCCAGTTTTGTAAAAGGCAAGATGAACAGCACACAAGTCTAATAAATAAAAAAGGAAGTTATGTACGGAAGAAAAGAATGAGAGTAGGGAGGTAGTAGAGCTGGTTTTTTTTTTAGATTTAATTCCCAAGAAGCACAAATGCAATATCTGTCTGCAACAGTTGAAAACAGCTGCTGCTTTGGGGGGGAATTTTTTTTGCCCTTTGATGCCCTGTTTCAAGTTTCTCTGACATGTTTATGCAACTTGCCACATGCCTTCCCCAAAGTGTTTAAAATTAGATAAAACAAACTTTTCTAAAAATGCGTATGTTTAAATGACTAGAACAAAACTAATGTAGCTGGTAATTTTGTCAAACATAATTGTCATCATCTGGTTAATTCTTTTTTAGAAATTGCTTTGAACGTTCGAGACCCCCCAGCTAAAATTAACATCATTCCAGAACATAAAATTAAACCAGAGTGGAAGTTGCCTGAAGTTGAATATCAGTTTGCAACAAGGTTATTATTAATATTATCATT
Source organism: Protobothrops mucrosquamatus (assembly GCF_001527695.2). NCBI lineage: Eukaryota > Metazoa > Chordata > Lepidosauria > Squamata > Viperidae > Protobothrops > Protobothrops mucrosquamatus. The sequence continues at coordinate 112,135 of NW_015388848.1, forward strand.
ATGTCTGTTTTTCATGACTTATTTTTCCAGACTGGAATATTAGTGTTAAAAAATTGAGAGGGAGACTAAAAAAAGAAATGAAATTCTTTATGAAATGCTATAGGGTGATAGATATTAATTCTATATATATTATCAACAGTGTTAAAATGGTACAACAAAGCCAGATTATTATTAGCTGCATTTGTGAATATTATCACAAGCCTGCTGCCCGTGTGTGACATGATGGCTTTCTCGGTTTATAAGAAGCCAGCGTAAAATTCTGTAAAGAAGCAATAGATTGTCTGTGCATTTATTCCTAATGAATAGAGCTATTGCATGATAAATACCTGTTTTTTTAATCTTATTTGTATGCCATCTGTTTCCCAAAAGCACTGAGCAGTTAAATATCAGAAAAATCACCCAGCAAAATGCCTCTCAAAAATAGTAAACCCACTCATAAAATAAACCAAATAGAGTGTCAAAATTATAACCCTCGTTGCCTGGACCAATTCATTTTGCATCAACTGTAGCCTCTGAAGGCTTTCTAAGAGTCATTAGCAGGAATCCAAATAGGAGCGACTGAGTCACAAGTGACTAAGGAAGACTTCCCAATCCTGAAAAGGAGGCAGTTAGTGTATGAGATGTAACTTGGTACAAAAACGTGCCTGGCTACAGCTGCCATTTTTGACCATAAAGTTTTCAAATGTCTTAAAAACCTTTGTGGTTAGGTAGTTTGGGAGAAGCAAATTCTCAGGGGAAGTCATAGCCCACCTTGATGTATTGTTTGAACACCTCCATGTAGTGACTGTCTTGGATAAATAAAATTTCTGGAATTCTAGTGGGTGGCTTTTATCTGTGTTCGATATCCTAAGATCTCTTGTGCTTTGAATCCCAGATCTGAACTGGACCAATTAGCACAAAATCAGTTTTGTGAAATCATTGGACTTGTACAATACGTTGGACGGGTCGAGCGCAAGAGGAAAAAAGGTATTTTCAAAGGTTACATGTTTGGCTGTAGAAATATGTTTAGAACATTAATTGATGTTTATTTTGTCGGTATAGGTTGTGTGGAAGACTTTTGGACATATCGCTGGGTACATGTTGTTGACGGGACCTCAGAGCAGCCTTTTATGATAGAATTGTTTTCCACATCTCAGCCAGATATATTTGAGCAAATTTACCCAAGTATGTATTCTATAAATCTCTGTTTACTGTAATTGCTTTCTGTCAAATTTGTTTGGAATTTCAGGAATCAGAGTACTGGGTAACACTGTTGTGGTGTCTTCGGATTTTTCGGGTGTCACAGTAGAAAGGATGAACTGTGAAGAATTCTTGGATTTCATTGATTCTAAACTGCATATATTTAGCCAATGGAGGAGAATATTTGTAGCCTGGGGTTGAACTGAGGGGTCCTTGGTGCTGTCCAAGCTTGGTGGTGATTCTTGCAGACGTTTCATTACCAAACTAAGTAACATCCTTAGAACACTGCAAGAACTGGTTTAGTGACAGCAAAATAAACTGACACCCTGTTGACAGCATATACCTCCCGTTCCCTTTTTCCTTCCATATTCCATCTGATTGAGAATAAGATAATGTGAAGTGGCTATCAGTGCTTATAAATAGTTTTCATTGTAGTCCATAGCTTTATCTCACTCACAAGAGAAGGTAAGACCGCATTGCAGTTTAGTGACAACCCCCAGGACTTCAGAACATTGTTCTTGATTACAAATTAAAAAGAGGATATGTAAATATGAACCTAAAAAGTAAGAACCACCATATCACACCAAAGATCTTATCGAGTCCAGCATCTAATAATCTGCTGCATGGTGTTGATAACTTTACAGTTTGGGCAGGAATGGCAGTAATCAATACACGTGTGTCCCCATCTCTTCCTCACTGCTTCTCTCTATTTGGTGACAAACAAGCTGTTTCTCATAAGGAGCTGATGCAATATTGAAGTTTCAGATTGCAGTTGATACTAGAACACTTTGTCTAGTATCTGGACCAGGGGTAGGAAACCTTGGCTCTTTTATGACTCGTCGACTTCAACTCCCAGAATTCCTGAGCCAGCATGCTTCAGGTTGCCTACCCCTGATCTGGACGATCAGTTGTTCTCTACATTTCCTCCGGCAACATTTCATTTTCCTGTACATACAGGATGTTTTTCAGTGTAACATGGCATCTCTGCACACAAGATTGTATCTGTAGTTTACAGTGATAGAGATCAGACACTGCTCTATCTCTGAAGCTACACTGTATGAACAAACACCAAGCCAAAGGCAGAAAGTGTTCTGAAAAAATAATTTGAATGCTGCAGAAAAAAACTTAGAAAGTGAAGTCTAGTTTACAAATTATAATAATTAGTTTGCTTTTGATAAGTTTTCCTTTCAAAACTTAACATTTAAAAACATAAATGTATCAGAATCAATGCCTCGGGTTTCAATCATGGACAGGCATCAATGATCTTTTTGTAAAAATTGATTTGGGCTCTGGTTATTGTATGTAATGTTAGGTTTAGTTTTGTTTTAATTGGGATTTACAGACATGGTTTTGAGGTTTGATTTTAATTTTTGATGTTGTAACTTAGATATAATTGTATGCCACCCAGAGGTTACCCCTATGGTAAGATGGGCAGCTAAGAAATTTTATAAATAAATAAATAAAAATGGGGAATTGTATGCTGTTTTGAATCTGCTTTGATTGGAGTAACTTGAAAGCCAAATAAATAAATAAAGAGGTAATACGATGCTTCTCCGTCTCTAGTGACCTACTTGGTCTGTACCCAGATGAGAGTGGAACGAATTATTTCCGAGAATGGTTCCAGTATGGTCTATTTAACAACTTCTGCGAAAAGTCAAATGTTTATTTCAGGTAAAAAAAAAAAAAATCTTTTCTAAAAATGCATAACTTCATCTCCAATCCTAATCTAGCAAATCATGTCAGCTGTCTTTCTCTCTGTTTATCCTTTTTTGCCAGTTTCTGTAGCTCATGTTACACTTTTGCGGTACTATAATTGTGAGGACCGAAAGTGCTGCCCCCTTTTTATTCCTCACACAAGACTCTCGCCAGATGAGGCAGCCCCAAGTGGCTTGATTAGTTCCCCTAATTTGGCACTCCGCTGATTATTTCTCAAGAGTGACAGCCTTGTGCGTTCTTATTTGATGCTATTTTAATATCAACAATATGTTTTGGGTGCTGTGTTGAAACAAACAAAGCACTGGCATTTTTGTATCCCAAAATATGTTGACACTCTGAATAATTGAATGTATTTACCGACTGAGGGTAGACTGAAAAGTCATCACAAGAGCTGGTTTTCTAGTATCTTCATTGATAGCGGCATGAAGTACATTTGACTATATTAGAGACATCCTTACCTTCCATATCTGTAGCAATCCAGCCTAACAACACAGCTCTGTATTGTAGAAATTATGTCAGGAGCTTCATAAAGGTTATTAATTCTCCGGAGTAAGAATTGAATTTTATCCATTGGTCCTGTGGTACGTCCAGGTAATCCTTTGACCTATGACCCCAGTTTTGAGCCCGTAATTTTCGATGTTGAACCAGGCAGTTTTTAAGCGGAGTGCCCCATTTTACAACCTTTTTGTCGCAGTTGTTAACCGAATCACCGCAGTTGTTAAGTAAATCATGCAGTCATTAAGCGAACCTGCCCCCTTCCCCCCTTGACTTTGCCTGACGGAAGTCGGGAAGGGTACAAATGGGGATCAGAAGACCCCCCAGCACATTGCGACGGTCATAAATACGTGGCAATTGCTAAGCGTCCAAATTTTGATGGCGATGCTGCCGTGGTCGTTAAGTATGAAAAACGGCCATAAGTCACGGTTGTAACTTAGAACAAAGGGTTGTAAGTCTTGGTCCTAACCTCTGGTGACTTTCTTCAGTGGTTTTAGAAATACACGGTCTGCCTCTTGCCTGCCTGCCTGGTTGAACCACAACAATTACACCCCCATTTGCCGTTAGAAATTCCGTGACATTCTAGACCAGGGATAAGCAACCTTGGCTCTTTTAGGACTCGTGGACTTCAACTCCCAGAACTGGCTCAGGAATTCTGGGAGTTGAAGTCCACGCGTCCTAAAAGAGCCAAGGTTGCCTACCCCTGATCTAGACAAACCCACTTTGATGTTGAGAGCCTATGAAATACCTGTTTTAATCTTTTAATTACAGCTGCCGTGCCTTTTTGTCTTGTTTTCTTCAACGTAGGATGGCACAAGGGCCAGCCCTATAGAAAAGTTCCAAAAGTGAAAAACTTTATCCAGTGGATGGTAAGCCAAGAGGAAGCTGCCTACGCAGACAAGGTCGTCATTGGGGGATACTACGCCTTCCCGCCGCTCCCACCTACGTTTGCAGAATATTGTAAAAATATGAATGGTACGCCATTTCCTTCTGTAGCTTCAAACGTGCCGGCCAAGTTTGAGTAGCCTTTATTATTTGCAGACAAAATATTTCTGTGCAACTGTGCCCAGGGGAAATATTTATAGATGCTGAGAATTTGTCATCAGGTGAGGTTGTAGCAAAGCGTAACAATTCTTCACTCGTCATCCCCTTTTAAACTTTGTAAGACCAGTCGTTTAACTGAAGTCTTATTTTAGTTCCATGTCAAAAAAAAAAAAGCTGGATACGGTGTTTGAATTTTAAGTGATGCTATATGGTGTCGTCTAATTGAAGTTCACTGTTATACTTGAGACAGACTATAAGCCGGATTTTCTCAATTGTTTGCAAAGTGAACTTATTCAGATTGATGCTGTGCCAGTTTAACAACAATAACCACGTTACATTCTTTGCCATCTGAATTTTACACACCCCGTACCTGTACTTACTTGGTGCTCTCTTTCTTAAAAATTGCATTTCAGAAGAATTAGTTTTGATATACATCAGTGATATTGGCAAGGAGATTGACAGTTTGCACTACAGGGAACAGAAGCACATTGCTTTTCAAGGGATAATTAGTGCTATAAGACGTGTCAGCTGTAACAGTACCTCCCAGAATGCCTCAGGAGAATCACCAATGCAGGTATGGTACTTCAGCATTAATAGCTGAGCACTTAAAACTGAAATATTCTGTATTTGGATTTAAAGAACCTGTAGCGATGATGACTTCTTAACTATTTTTCTCTTATTTTGAACATGTGTAAAATTAGAAAGTTATAGTTTAAGCTTCCGTGATACCGTGACCTTTTAAGAAAGATCTTGACATATGTCACAGTTTCTACATTATTGGATTAAAGCAGTGGGAATAAATTGGAAAGGTGTTTGAGACAGAACTTTATATCTTAGTTAAGATCGTGTTGTGTTTTTTTTCTGCTAAATTGATCCTGCTGTTTCTGGTGATGAAACTGAATCTAGCTTATAAAAAATATGGAAAATACTAACTGGTAGACAGTGTGTAAATTTGATTTAAAATTATTTCCGTAGATTGAGAAAAGGTCTTCAGTACGTACTTTGTCAGAGCACCAGCAAGAGAGAGAATCAACTTCTCAGCAGAAGTCACCACCTCTGGAGCAACGAAGCATAGTAACCAGGAGTTGTGCAAAGAGACAGATTGCAACTGTTGAGTAAGGAAGTGTTTGCTTTAAGTGGAATAGTTTCTGGTTTCTTTGGCAATTGTGTATTTTATGTTATAGTCCAACGATGGCAAACCTTTTGGCCTTGATGTGTCAAAAATTTGGAAAACACCTCCCTTGACTCTTGGCATGTCTCACACACACACATCCGCCACCAATTAATTGGTAATAGATGGAAGCGTTTTGATTCTCTTTGGAGCATAATTATGTGATCTGAGCTCACAGTAAAGAAGTTGTTTTATTGTAAAATAATTGCCTCCAAATAAATTTGAAGCTTGTTAACTCTATTTTTAAGGACCGCGGATCATTCTCCAGGGTCTTCTCAGCCTTCATATGTGACAAGGTCAACAAGCAAAAAAAGAATGTAAGTGGCCAATTCTTCATAATTTCATTGCTTTTTTTTTTTTTTTAAAGTGGTGACTTACTTCATTTTGCTGTCGAGCAATTTTGATTTTTTTTTAGTTCCAGTTTTTTTGCAAAGGATCTGCTGTGTATATTGTACAGCTCGTAATGTGGAAAAGGAACTAAATCCGTGGTTCCATTGCTAGACTGTAATGGGGAGAGGAATATAGTCTTCCCATCGAGGCAAATAATGGTGGAATGTGAGAGTCTTCCTTTAAAATGAGGATGTCTTTAAACTGTAAGGAGTGAGAGTGCTTTCATTCTAGGTATTTTGCTCATCTGTCTTCAAAGGGAGCAAGTCTGTTGTGGCATAAATGCTGTAAATTAACACTAACTTGGGTCAGACGTCAGGATGCCCATATGAAAGAGTGGGGTTTCTGTGACAATGTCATCATATGTTTCTCATCATTTTTGTCCTATTCTAATTGGCAGTAGATGCTGGTGCTTCATTCTGCCTTCCTCACTAGCTATTAGGGACTCACCTGGGATCTGGTTTTCCCCAGCCAGACCAATAGTAGCTTTGGAGCAGGGGGAAGGGCAGGGAAATTATATGGAAAGGATGGGGAATCCCCTTTCCTGGGTGCTTCTCCGATACACATACCAGCTGTGTCATACTTCCTTTGATAACACGATCCGATATTTTGCTGCTCTCAGTGACAGTCTGCTTGAAATTTTGAAGGTTGCACCGTTTTTTGCAAGATAGCTCCGATGAAGAGGACGACAATGCAGAAGTGATGGAAACAGCACAAACACATGACAGTATGTACTTTGTTTCTGAAGGTTATATTAGTAGCGGCTTTTTACATTCCAGTAAGCTGGGGTAGAAAGCAAATAGTAGTAATGTGCTTTCTCCATCTTTGATGTTATTGTTAATACGTTAATATCAGATATATATATATATTTACATGGTTGCCTAGATAAAAATTTTAGTTGTCTGTGTTGCTTAGCTTCTTGGTGCTTATTGAAGGAGACGTAGTAGTGACATTGCCTCGAAGAGATCAGCCTTGGTTTTTCATTCCAGATTGATTCCTTCTTACTTATTTATTTTATTTATTATTTAAATTTATATACCGCCCTATCTCCCTTACGGGACTCAGGGCGGTGAACAGGCAATAATAAAAATCACAATAAATATTGAATAAAAAGCCTGCTCTAAAATACCCCATGTAAAACCCCTAGCAAAGCCCAATCAAAACTACGCCAGGCCGGCTGCGTGGAATAGGTGGGTTTTCAAGGCTCGGCGGAAGAGGCGCAGGTCCGCAGTTGTACGTAGGTCGGGGGGGTAGGTCATTCCAGAGGGCAGGAGCTGCCACAGAGAAGGCTCTCCCCCTGGGGGTCACCAGCCGGCATTGACTGGCCGACGGCACCCTAAGGAGGCCCTCTCTGTGGGAGCGGACTGGTCGAAGGGAGATATTATGAGGTTCGAAGGTTGTACTTCCTGATGAATGTGATTAGCAATGTGATTTAGGATGCATCTTTTAGATCCCTACTGGTTACTTTGCCATATGTTAATCTGGTATGCCGATCTAGTATACAAAACAGCTAAATTAAGCTGTAGAGTTGTTGTTGTTTTAAAAGCCAAATGGTTCCTTGGGATCAGGAGGAGAACTCCGATGCCATGACAACTTGGTATTACCCAACAACCGAAGTCTGCTGCATTGCTGTTAGTGTTCATCTTGAAAGGATGTCTGCTTCCAAATTGCACTGCAAGTGACACATAATCCAATTGTTTAGACTTTCCTTGATATCATTAATGCATCTTTTTGCATTATTCACTTGCATTCATTTCATCAATGCAGCTTTTTGGATCACATAATCTCATGCCCTTTGCCATTTGGAATTAATTCTATTATACAAATTAAAGATGAATGAGAGGCTGTATAAAAATAATCTAAAGCAGAATAGACAATGCATTAATCATTCAATTAACTATCAAATAATTTGTTTTCATAGTCATAAAAAAATAATCTATTAATACAACTGTAGTATGTACTTTACTCTTTAATAATGACCTGTCATATTAGTGGCTAGATTTATGTCAGGAGCTATTAAGCAACTTGTTTATGAAGGACTATATAATAAAATAAAGGTTAATTTGAATTGCATTTATCCATTGCATTAGTACTTCTTGTGGTTTTATGTATTAGCATTAGCATTTGTGCTTCTCTCTTTTTGGTCTTTGGATTAACACCATTTGCTCTATATGTCAGTGGCCATAGAATATAAATATAGTGAATTTATCACAAAACTAGAAAGACTACACCCTTGTCTCAGCTATAGAATATACATCAACTTCAGGAGCTCCCCTTAGATAAGCTGAAGAAGTTCATCTGATTTGCTGTTTTGAATGCCTTTCCTGGTCAAATAGCCCTTTTGGAGCTGAGGTGCTCAAAAGATATTTAAAAATTTTCTGGATTACAGATTACTGTCTTTATATTAGCAGGGCACAAAGGAATAGCTGATGCATCTGAAAAAGTTCACCCACAAGGGACGCGCTGCTCTTCCTGGGAAAGTGTTCTCTGGACCACGGTAAAAGGCAACCTGGCACAGCACTTGAACTTCAGCAAGATTTCCCCAGAAAGCTTCCCTTGTAAATTTAATTATGATCACAAAGAAGCCTTATTGAAACAATACAACCTTCAAGCAGCCAAATTCCAGCCAGAAGAGTGTCTAACAAGTGGAGAAATGAGTCACTTTGAAAATGCCTGTCCTCTGGAATACTATGAAGTGGCTATTCTTGGTAAGTAACTACTAACTTCGACACCCTTAGAAATTTGAATGTTTGTGGGGTTGTGTCTTAACAAAAAAGACAATGCCACACAATGCTACAAGGCATGTGATTCGTGTTTGCTGCTGTGTGGGAATGAGGTTTTTTTTTAGAGCAACTGGAAAGAAGGCAGGCTAGCTCTCAAAGAACTTTTTTCCTTATAGCCCAGGGGTAGGCAACCTTGGCTCTTTTATGACTCGTGGACTTCAATTCCCAGAATTCCTCAGGAATTCTGGGAGTTGAAGTCCACGAGTCATAAAAGAGCCAAGGTTGCCTACCCCTGGTATAGCCAAAGAGGCTGTAAAACACAGTATTCTTGAAAGTAGGGAATTTCAAGCATAAACCCAAACTTGCATGGTGCTAAAAGCAAAACGAAAACATGCCTGCATTTGTGACACTATCTGGATCTGCCCCAAGCTGTAGGTGGAGAACAGGGAATATTACCATTTTAACACTGGTTGAGTTACTATCTGTTGTTCAGTTTAGAAGTACGATGATAGAAACAGTTTAAAACGTACCGTAGTGATCTGAAAGGAAGGCAGATAATGAAAAAAACCATGGGTGAATTGTTTAATAGAGTTATGCTCATATTTTGAGACATAACTCAGGACAGGTTATCTGCTTAAATTGAGACACATTGTCATTGATTTCCTTTTGACTTAAAACATTGGAAAGACGAACGGAACAACAAACCGTTTAGGGATGCAGGTGTTTCCCTAAATTCTTTCAAGGAAAGTTTGGATAGGCAGTTGCCTGCAGCTTTGGACAGTGAAGCATGAGACTTGACCCCCTTGGACTTAAAGCTTTGTCTGATGACCAGATTCTTGAAGACAATCGTATAATTCGTTAACCCAGCTTTTTGGTATTAACAAAAGTACCATATCTGTTGAACAGGCATAAATCACGATGTAGCCATAGAGGTTGCCTTCCTGAGTGACTCTTACTTATTTCAAGTCAAAGATACATCACAAAATGCAGGACCTTCTCACATAAATGATACTTCACCTTGCCAGGAGACCATTAACGAAGAAGGACTTTCTGAGTTACTTTCACTTCCAGGTAGGATCTTCCCGATAACAATGATTTGTATACGGCTGTTGTCACGTGTCTAAAAATAAGCACTTGCAAATTAAGGTTCACAACCTGATAGCGCAAATCATAATATTTCCACTGTAGAGCTGTCTTCTAACCAGTTTTCCTTAAAGCCAGCTTGTGGGTTTTGCTGACTAGTGCTCTTCTCACCTTAGAAATAATTTAAATCTAGATGGACCAATCTGTTTCCTTCTAAAGAGGGAGCCAGCACTATTATCCAGCAAAGATACTTTTGAAACTCCCCCTTCCTCTTTTTTTCCCGTTTTTAAAAATACTTATCTTGGCAGCTATAGAGAATTTAAAGAAGGTGACCGCATGTTTAAACAAATATATTTTCATTGCAGGGTGTTTTTGCCTTCAGTGGCTTTGAATTTATAACTCAGAGTGTGGGTTGCTTGCAAATTATCCTCTTCAAATTATCAATGCCAGCTTTCTCTGTGCTATATTAAGAACTTCTAAATTCCCCAGATGATGGAAGATCCAAAGAAGAAATCTTTATGGTGCCAGTCACTTTGTTTCTATAGATTTTTATATTGGGAAACAGGCAGCTATAAGAAATCTGTCACTCCTTCAAATTCTAGAAAAGGGAAGAAGTTGTAATGCTCTTTTAAAACAAAAACGGTGGGTTTTAGCGGTGGAGTGGGTCGTTTCGTGACTCATTGTTTAACTTTAGGAATTGTAAATTAGGGCATTATCCTCTTTTTAATTCTTCTCATCTGTGGATTTTGTTTTAAAATCAAACGGCTGGCACTTCTGCTCTCACGTGGTTTGAAAAGTAGCCCGTATCTACGATTGCTTTGCATATTAGGCAAGGTTTTTTCCTATGTTGTAATTGCTTGCCACATTATTGGGGTTGGAATTATTTTCCTTTCCTGTTCTTGTTCCCAATCGTTCTGGGATTAATCTTAAGGTAAACTTGTGAGTGGGTAACTGCTTTTCCTAAATGTGTAACATGTCCGTTATCTGTTTGCATACTAGATGATATCAAAACGGCTGCCCTGGAGAAGCAACGTGTCATCTGTATTCTGGACGTATGTCCCCTGAATAGTGACAAAACTGAAGTCTTTCTTAGGAAAATATATAAGATAACAGAAGTTGATGTAGTTAACCAAACATAGTTCATGGTTGACGTCAACGTATTGTAAACGGAGAAGAGGATTAAACTTACGAGGGAATGTTTTTCTCCTGCTATCCTATCCGCAGTTTGGATATTTAGCAGCGGTTAAGGAATGTTTCTGGTTCTTTCATACTTGAATTTTGTAGAAGTGTTTTGGCAGCTACTACTTGCCTCTCAAATCAGGGTTTTTTGGCAACAAGTATTGCACACACATTGCTTTCTTAACCTTTGTTTTAAGTTTAAAGTAGTAAAAGATAAACATCCGATGCATCCGATAGTCGGATCCTGTCCTGTGATAACTGAAAACCGTACATCGGAAGACTGTGGCTCTTTTGCTGCTTACCTCTGCTTTCTAGTTTGATTATGAAAAGTTTGTTGTGGGTAGGGAACATCTTTAATTAGCACAGGGCAGTCAAGCAGAGTTGACTGCCTCCTTCAAAAGTGGCCCCATTAATTGCCTTTCACCGACAGTCTGCGGAGGGCTTGGATGAAGGACAAAGGAAAGCAAAACCAGGACAAGAGTTCATATTTTGAACTCGTTTGTGGAGCCTGCACAAACGCCGCAGCGGAAGAGTGTCGTGGCTGTAATCAAGCCCTTAGATTTGCTCGGTCAGCTGTGGATCATGATTACACTGCCAGCTGATCATTATATACAGTTGCGGCCTCTTCCGCAGAAGATGAGCTGGTGGGGGTGGGGGAAGGCAAAACACTCCCATCAGAAGTCGTAATTTGGGTTTTTTTGTTATAGACTGGAAATGAAGTAGAACTGCACTGGAGGCCGAAGTACCCAGTGCAGACGTGTGGCATCTGATCACGTGGTCTGAGAGCGGGCATAGTACAGCTGCAGTCCAGTCACCCAGAAAAGGGAAGTTGACTGTGTGTGTATATCTGTATTCAGATTTGGAAGAAGTGAGTCGGCCTTTTGAGTGTAACTGGGCAGAAACGAGCGGTCCTTTCTTTGTATAACGCAGGGGTGGTCAACCTTGGCTCTTTTATGACTCGTGGACTTCAACTCCCAGAATTCCTGAGCCAGCTTAGCTGGCTCAGGAACTCTGGGAGTTGAAGTCCACGAGTCATAAAAGAGCCAAGGTTGACTACCCCTGGTATAACGTATGGCACTATTGCTTTGATATTGCAGTTGTTTATTGACAGGACCCCAGAGAAGCTGTTGAGTTTGTCTCCTGCTGCTGCTTTTCCTTCCCTATATTAAAATTAACAACCATGGCAGTGATTCCAGCCACCCCTTTCGATCACGAAATGTGAGGTTTGACAAACGCCTACTTGATCCCTTTGGTGCCAAAATCTTCTCCTTTTTCTAGGATTTGAAACTTTTGTATAACAATTTATAACGTCCACTTCGCTTCTGTTTAAATATATTGATTTTAAGTTGTTACTGTCTTTTTTTTAAAAAAGTACACTGAAACAAAGAATAAAAAATTTATCAAGTATGCAATCGTGTGTAGTGCCGGAAGAGAGATTATGTGTTAATGTGTTGCTTTCAGTTGGAATAAGCGCATTTATATCAACGTCTTGACTCAAATAATTCCTCTGATTCCTGCTGCTGTTTCATTGTATTGATGGGTAGTGGGCGAAGATGCTGAGCAGTTTTGGAAAATTACGATGCAAAAGGTGGATAGAGCCGACATAGGGTTTCAGCGTTCAAACACTGGTGCAAAAAAGTACGATGGGCCTTCGAGCCACTCCAAATCAGTGGGATATATTAAAACTGTATGTATAACATTCATTTGAAGTGATGTTTCGCTTAAAAAGTCCTTTAAAATAAAACTGATGTTAATATATTAACAGAGTTTTGTTTTTGTTTTGTTTTTTTTAAAAAAAGGCTTACTTAACATAGATACATCTGTTGGCTTCTTAATTTAAAGTGTCTCCCATATATTTGCAAAACTATAACATTGGAGCCAGTCAGGCTAGAAACTGAATTCTAGTGTTGCTTTAGGCACAAAGCCTGCTGGGTGACCTTGGGCCAAGTCACTCCTTCTCAGCTCTTAAGAAGGGGTCAATGGCAAAGCATTTCCAAAATCTTGCCAACAAAATTTGCAAGGACCAGTCTAGGCTGTCACTCCAAGTCAACAATGACTTGAAGATAAATAAACATAGATAAATTCTACCGGAATTATTATTATTATTATTATTATTATTATTATTATTATTATTGATCATCGCACAGTCAGCCAGATGTTCAGACTGGATTTGGCATTTTGTCTACCTATCGAGTCCTTTCCCAGGACCTGGGATAGGCAGATGTGGATGTTTGATGGTATTACAGATATCGTCGCAGGATGGAAGCAGTTCCTAGTAAGGCCGCCTTTTGCAATTGACTAATAGCGAATTTGTCAATGCCGATAGTGTTCAAGTGGAGCTCCAGTTTTGGGATTGCACCCAAGGTGCCTATTACTATTGGTACTACCTTTGCTTGCTTTTGCCACAGTCTTTCTATTTCTATTTGTAGGTCTCTGTATTTTGTTATCTTCTCCAGTTCTTTCTCCTCTATTCTGCTGTCTCCAGGCACTGCCACATCCACTATTCAGACTTTTTTGTCTTTTTTTAAAAATTATTATTATTATTATTATTATTATTATTATTATTATTATTGGCTTCCCCCCCCCCCCAATTCCTTTGTGTTTATTTAGATGGGAACAGGTGACCTGGCCATTTGCCAGCCTTTTTCCCTAAAGGCCGCCCGTCTCACCTGTAACTGCCTTTGTCGGGAAGGGCGCTCAAAACCTCCGCGGAGCCTTTAGCCTTTAGCACGTCTGTTAAAAAAAGCAGTTGTGTGGAAAACAGAAGAGTTACGAGGGATGGGGTTGAAGATTAGCCGGGTGAGTTCCTGCCCTGTGGCTCCAGCATCAGGTCGCTTCTATTCCTTTGAGATAAGCAAAGTGAGAACTGAGCTGACGCAACGCAAGATCTAATGACCTGGGAGGAGCGGTGCTGCTTACCTGCCGAGGATTGTAATTTCAGATTACGCAGAGGAACAGGAGACGCTTGGCAATCGAATGTTTTTCTATGCTTCGGATATTATTTGGGAAGCCACCGAGCGATGAAGGGTGGGCGGAAACCCAACCCTGCATGGTTCCTGATTCTCGCCGGCCTCTTCAGCGCCGTCCAGGGCCAGACTCGCCCCGTCAAAGCCAACGTGAGTTTAGTCTACTTCAACGCTTTCAACCAGAGCTCGACCAACAACCGGTGTGAGTGTGGCATGTTCGGAGTCCATTCTCTCGTGGCGGAGGCCCGAGGGCTGGTTGTGCTTTCCAATTCTTCGAAACTCCAGGCTTGTATGTGGGACACTCATTTCGCCCCTGCTGTGTCGCCCTGGATTGCCCTCGTCGCAAGAGGCAACTGCACCTTCACGGAGAAGATACAGCGGGCGGCTAAACTGGGTGCAGTGGCCGTTGTCATCTATAACTATGCAAAATACGGCAACAATACGGTCCACATGTCACATCCCGGTAAGTGTTACCGTTGGACCTGGGCGCTTTTTAATAGTTCCCTAGGTAGGAAAGTGTGTGAGGATTCTTGTCTTTTGCGAATGGATTTTGACCTTTGGATCTTGACTTTAGGCAGAATTTCTGCCAGAAGCTTCTGGGTGGAACAGTTTGTGAGGGGGGGAGGGAGGAGGAGAGAGGCTGTGTAACCTTATCCTTTTCAGCTTTGGGGATAATTTCTAGTATTAGTAGACTAGAGTAGAATTACAGGTGTCCTGTGTTTATTCATCATTTGGGTATCGGTTTTTATTATCCCATCCTTGAACTCTCTAGTGCAGGGGTAGGCAACCTTGGCTCTTTTAGGACTCATGGACTTCAACTCCCAGAATTCCTGAGCCAGCATAGTTCAGAGAGCCATTGCTGACCGATTATGATATGAATCTCATTGGAGGAAGAAATATATATCTATATCCTTTAAAATTCTAAAAATTGGAGGTTGACTCCTGGGTAAATTCATATTCAAAGAATCACAAACTGTGAGACCACCAGGAGATTAAAAACTACAAAAAGTTTATTACCATTAAAACATTAAAACACCTAGCTTTCGCCGGCCTCCTGCCGCAGGTAACCGGGGAAAAGGTAACCGGGAAAAAGAAGAAAGGGGATAACGAACAACAAAGCGACACCCTGGATGAAGGAATGCCTCCCCCCCCCTCCCGACGAACGAGCAAGGCAGGGAAAGAAAAGGGGTGGGAAGGAGAGAGTTAGGAGCGTGGCAGCTCGCGAAAGGACAGTTAAGAACCCAATGCAGGAGGACTATCTGGGCCCGGTCACGAGATCTAGGAGCCGGGTGCAAAAGGCACCGCTCCTATAAAAACAGCCATCCCACTGACGGCTAGCCACCCTGACGAAGCCGGCAGGAGGCCGGCGAAAGCTAGGTGTTTTAATGTTTTAATGGTAATAAACTTTTTGTAGTTTTTAATCTCCTGGTGGTCCTCTAGTCTTCTGAGGTCTTGTGATGATGCTGTCGGTAAATGTGAGGGCTAACTCGTCTCCTGGGATGGGTACAAGGCTAGTTCCCACATTATCTTCCTTCATCTGTGGTTACTTGTGAAAATCTATTTCGGGTTAGGGTTCTGTATGCAAATATAGCCCTGCCACCCAGGGCCTAAGAAATGCAGCGTCCGTGTCCAAGCGTGGCTTGCAGCTTATTAATAATGCCTTTGAGTGGCTTGAGCTGTAAGATGTAGATAACAGCCAGCAGTGTTCTGTTGTTCTGTTATTTTAATAGGTTCTCCCTAGGAATCAATTTGCTTCTATTGATTTGTCTATTGATCTTGTTGGGCGCGCAGTTCAGTCTCCTGAATGCCTGGATTAATTCCATCAGTTGAGCATCTCTTGTCAAATGGGTCAGAGCAAATGCATAGAGTAAAAACCTATGGAAAATTGATTTGGTGATGTATTCTGGGTAGAATCTGGAAGCATGTGTGTGTGTGTCTCCATGGTGATCTGTAGGTTTTCTGTAAAACACGTTGTTTGTGTGTCCATTATAGTTTTCACTCTGACACCAAGGCAGTGGATTTTATCTGTAAATAGGGGCACACATGACTTCACGGCATGCCGGGATCTTCACGGCTGGCCTAAACAATGGAGACTAAAGAATTTCTCAATTCTTAAATCCTGAAATCCTTCCGTTAATCCAGATTCATTGATGATACTCTCATCAATGAGATCCATGGGGAAAGAATCATCAAATTCCATCAAGACCTCAATAGCTTCCACCCACCGTCAACCTTAGCCTTCCTATCCATAGCACGAGTCAGTTTCCTCAGTGTCATGATAACACTACACAATGGACACATAAACACCATTTGTAGGAAGCCTACAAAGACTAAATGGGAATTTAATTTTTAAGCTTGGTATCAGTCTCAAAACAATCAGGACAGAGAAATATCAGAGCACGCTAATCTTCCCAAGGTACTCCCATTACCGATTTTAAAGAAGCTGTTTTGGTAGCGACAAAATAATCCGGTTTATAAATCCCAATTTTGAATCCTGTATTGAATTCAGTCGTGTCAAGCATCTGATTGAAGCAAGCTGCAATTCGTAAAAGCTGAGTTGGAAAAGGTGCTACTAAACCTTCTCCTGAATTTCCTCTCCTAATGTGTCCGGGCTTACGCTGGCCTCTGATGGTAATAAAGACGGGGGATTTGATATACCGTATATACTCGAGTATAAGCCGAGTTTTTCAGCCCATTTTTGGGGCTGAAAAATGCCCCCCTTGGCTTATACTCGAGTCAGCGTCTCGAAGCAGGTGCTGCTGCCGCCGCCGCCGCCAGGCAAGCCACGGCGGCTCGCCGCTCGCTCCCCCTCCCCTNCCGCCGCCGCCACCGCCCAGCGTGTTCCTGCCGCCGCCGCAGCCGCCCGGCTCGTTCCCGCCGCCACCGTGGCCGCCCAGCTCGTTCCCGGCGTCGCCCCGGCCTGTGATGCTCCAGGTACGGCCCTCCCCCCTTACCTTCCGTTCCCTGTGGCGCTGCGTGTCGAGGCCGGGACGGAATACCCCGGGCCGCCGCAGCCAAGCACGAGGGGGAACGCCAGATGCCTCGCCCGAAGGGGGGAGGCCTGGCGATGCTGCGCCCTGACGGGCGCTCACCGACAGGGCTAGGGAGGCCGAGACGGCCAGGGAGGAACAGCCAAAATGCCCCCTCGGCTTATACGCGGGTCACCAATTTTTCCCAGTTCTTTGTGGGAAAATCGGTCCCTCGGCTTATATTCGGGTCGACCTACACTCGAGTATATACGGTATATCCAGGTTAGCACAGGCAATCATCACATAGCCCGTTGGTGAATAACTGTATAAAAAACTGCCTTACTGCTCGTGACCGGAATGCTCTGGAAAATCAGACATTTCAAGCCTAAAGAAAACTAGTTTTTGATCAGGAGGGATTCTGTAGCCAATTCATTCGGAGAATCTGTCCCTTGTCATCCGAAATGATAGAGACATGAAAAGGAGAACAGAAGCCTGATAAATTGATTGGGTTTACAGCAGAAACAAACTTAATGGAACTGTAGAAATCCAAGGGGGGAGAGTTGTTTATCTATCCTGGAACAATAGTGCCCCCAGCTGGCCACCTTTTAATTGTGCACACCAAGCCAAATTTACATTTTACATTTACATTTATTACATTTATACCCTGCCCTTCTCCTGGTGGACTCAGGGCGGCTTACAGCCAGTTTAAAACAAAACAATCAATACAATATACAAAATTTAAAATGCCCACATTCTAGAAATCCCCTGCACACAATCACACAAATTAGCTCCCTACAGCAACTGCATTGTTCATTTTCAATCTCCTATGTGGTTCGGCAGATGACAGGTCGAAACGAGGAAGCCCGTCTGCTTCCCCAGTTTTGCTTCCCTTCTTTGCACTTTCAGTTCTCTCCAGTGTTTTCCTGATTCTCTTTTTTTTTTTCATTTCCTAGTCATTCTATTAAGGCTCTTTCTTACCCATCTGCCTACAGTCTCTGGCTTGTTGTTATACCCGAACAGGAATATTTCCTAGGTGCAAGCCATCGTGAAAGTGTAATGCTCGTAGAAATCCCACACCAGAGCAACAACAAATGCAGACGGTTTATTTTAGCCGATTCAAGGAAGTGGATTGCTGGAGTAATAAAAGAGCTGAGTGATACCAGACATCACCGACTGGTACGAAAGGACTCATGAACCATTTTTCCATCCCGAGTTGCCAGGTGCAAAAGGCTTGAGTGTCATTGCTGGAATACAAAGAGCAAGTTGTGGGTGCGGTGTTTAGTTATTTTTATGCGCCTATTAGAGCACAGTCACAGCAGAATCTTATGCAGAATGTGGAATGCCCTAGAGCAGGGGTCTTCAAACTTGGCCCTTTTATGACTTGTGGACTTCAACTCCCAGAATTCCTCAGCCAGGCACGCGTGCCTGGCTGAGGAATTTTGGGAGTTGAAGTCCACAAGTCATAAAAGGGCCAAGTTTGAAGACCCCTGGACTAGGCCTAGATTAGAGTCACACAGTCATTTCTGTGTATAAAACTCCTGGGTCTCTTTTCAGCACAGGGAAAGAATAGTTCTAGGGGCTGACTAGTATCTAGACCTGGAAAATCTGATTACAGATAGTCCTCGACTTACAACAGTTCGTTTAATGACTGTTCAGAGTTACAACAGCACTGAAAAAGTGACTTATGACCATTTTTTCACACTTACGACCATTGCAGCATCCTCGTGGTCACGTGATCAAAACTCAGATGCTTGGCAACTGACTCACATTTATGACGGTCGCAGCGCCCTGGCGGGGTCACGTGATCCCCATTTGCGACCTTCTGACAAGCCAAGTCAGTGGGGGAAACTGGATTCACTTAACAGCATAAATTCTGGGCTCAATTGTGGCTGTAAGCCGAGGATTACCTATACTTGTTCTGTTAATCATGCCCTAGGTTTTCAAATAGAAATTAATGTTTTCTATTTCCTGAATAATCCATTCTGGCCTGGTGCTTCTGGACAATCGTCATGGATCACCTGAGAGTAATGTTCTGGGTTCCAAAGTGCATCCCGGTCCCATGTAAACACAAGATTTTCAGCCAAGTCCATCGGAATCACATCGAGTTCCTTTCAGTCATGCAACATCTTTAAATGCATCGGAAAATACACCATAGAAGTAGCTAATCTTAAAGCTAATCTTAAATCTTAAAGCAGGTTGAGACCTGGTTAGTATTTAGTTGAGAAGCCATCCGAAACTTCTGGAATTGCACACCAAATTGGGAAGTTACAGATACGCATCAGAAGATGGCAATGAAACACCACTTTTGTATTGCCAAGAAAACTTAAGACATGGATAATCTTCCCATATGTAGTCACTAGGAGCTCAACTCTGCTCTTTACCTTCCGGTCTTTGCTATATGTAAAGCCTTAACTATAAGTAAGGCAGCCCATAAGCCCTTAGAGTTAAAGCCATCAATATGAAGAATTTCATACTATCTAAAGCAGAGGTCCTCAACCTTTGGGGCACCAGGGACCGGTTCCATGGAGAGAGGTTTTTCTGCGGACCGGAGAATGTGTGGTTTTGTGTGCTGCCTGCATCCCACAGATGGGCCTTTGCTTGTTTGTGCGCACCGGTTGTTGGCATGCTGCGGCCCAGTACCGGTCCACAGACCAAGGGTCGGGACCCCTGATCTAATGAACCACCTTGCAATTCGCCCACTTGTCAGCAAAATTTTGGATTGCAATCTCCTCAGAGGCAGTGCTCTAAGTTAAATACTCTTTGAGTATCGCCTCCCTGGACAAGAAGCAACGGATGGAAACTAAGCAAGGAGAGAAGCAACCTAGAACTAGGGAGAAACTTCCTGACAGCTAGAACAATTAACCAGTGGAACAACCTGCCTCCAGAAGCGGTGAATGCTCCAACACTGGAAGTTTTTAAGAAGAGACTGGACAGCCATTTGTCTGAAATGGTGTAGGGTTTCCTGCCTGAGCAGGGGGTTGGACTAGATGACCTCCGAGGTCCCTTCCCAACTTTACTATTATTATTATTATTATAACTAGGCACTTTTCACCAAATCTTACCTTTCTTTCTTTTATAAGATGGAGAGCTTGAAGAAACAGTTGCACGTGGATAAGAGCAGTCCTTTTCTTTGGCTTCCCGTAATCCCTTGCTTATTGCTTTTATTTTAATTCTATAGGCTCTATGTTTATTTATTTACCCATCACAGGATTTATATGGCTGCCTTTCTCGTTCAGTGGCTCTAGGTGGCTCGCCACAATCCATAGAAACGTCTTCTCAGGCACCAAACCAAGCATTTCTTTCAAACACTTCTTCCCATCTATTCTATTCTTGTCAACTGTAAACTTGTTCTCCATCGTTGGGCCGTTAAGGGAACGTTTAAAAATAGGAAGGAAAGATGGACCTAGGTCGCAAGCTCCGTGTAAAGTCTTGAACTTTAGAGATTCTTTTATAACGTTTATCCCTGGCTTTCTTTTTACTTTTCAACACGAATTGCCTTTGTGCCATCTATATTCGTTGTTTGTATCGCCCAGCTTTGACCTGTCTAGACAGATTTTCCCTCTTTGCAGATTATCAGTAGCTCGATGCTTCTGAGCTGTGTTGTGTGTCACACTCCCTGATCATATGAAAAACCCTAGATCTCCAATCTTGTGTAATCAGCTCCCTTAAAGAAGGAAGGGAAATGCCTTTTTCTGATTCATTCCCAGCAAATAAAAAAAATCACTCGAACTCCAGGAAAAACCCTAAATTAATGATATAACAGTATTTCTGCCTGGACATGTCTGGGCGCTTTCCTTTCCATTGAAATTCATCCACGTTTGTTTTCTTTTGGCCTACGAAGAATCCGATGATAATGGTTGCATCTTTGTCTGCAGTGCTACTGCACTTTGACTTGCATCCTGGGTAGAGTTGATTTGACAGTGCAAAGTTTGGGAAAGGAACAGAAGAAACAAAAAGAGCGTTTTATCAGGTTCGCCTGATTCGCCAGTTGCGGCCGTTTCTGGACCGGGACGCCCTACGCACGGTCACTCATGCCCTTGTGACTTCCCGCCTGGACTACTGCAATGCTCTCTACATGGGGCTTCCCTTGAGGAGCACCCGGAGGCTCCAGCTAGTCCAAAATGCGGCCGCGCGGGCGGTGTTGGGAGGGACTCGTCACTCCCACGTCACGCCGCTTCTGCGCGAGCTGCATTGGCTGCCGGTAGCCTTCCGGGT
>NW_015388848.1:133820-135771 GCF_001527695.2 Protobothrops mucrosquamatus
CAAGCGGGACTGGCCTAGGGGATTTTATAGGGGTTTTAATTACTTTTAATTGGACACTCTCAAATATTTCGTTTTAATTAAATTTTAACTAGGTGTAATATGTATTTATGTTAGCTTTTTATCATCTGTCAGCCGCCCTGAGTCCGAAAGGAGAAGGGCGGGATATAAATGCAATTAATAAATAAATAAATAAAATAAAACAAAAGTGGGGTGAGGTAAGGAGCAACATTCATCTCACACGAATAGCTTCCCGTATTACACTAAGCTTGTTTAATTGTTTAATCAAGTCTGTGGAGCGTGTCGGAGACCTACAGTTGACATAAGATCAAACCAAGCCAAACAGATCAAATGTGTCCTTTTGACATGATGCTTGAACCCCTAAGTGTGACACTCCCAGGTCCTCAGTTCAAGCCTGGATAGATTTGAGGTAGTATGTTTTGAGAGTATCCAGTTTATTTTGGGGGTGGGGAGAAAGAGGTTTAAATCTGGGACTTCCGCCATGAAATAATATTTAGTCTATTGCTCCATACCGATTGCTCTCAGTTGACATGAGTGAGTAAATGACAAAAGTTATTTTTTGCTTCTGAGGCTGAAATCCAGCTTGGAAACCCCCTCCTCCCCTCGTAAAACCAAAAACCTTGTCTGAAACAAATGAAAGATTTTGTCATCTTATCCTGTTTCTCGTTGGCTTTCTCTGCAGCTCAAGGAATGCTGTCTTCTCTGCAGAGGGAAAAAGACTGGAACTATATTAACATTCACCTAATGCTAATTTTTCCTCCAAGCTAATTCATTTACTTGAAAAGCACCTTTTTATTACCTAGCTAATAGGGTCCGACATTGTTCCTCTCGATCCTGCCTAAGGAAAATTACACAATTCAAAATCTTTATTTAACTTCTTGAAAAGTCAAACAAATCTAGAGCAAACTCTCCCAGGCAAGTCTTTTTGAGATGTGAAATCCCAGGGAGTTGTTTTTAGGACACCAAGACCTTCTATTTATTGCGTGTGTGGGGGGAAACCCTTGCTTCTCATTATGTATTTAATTTATTTGATGTGGTTTTCATTCATTCTTGTGGGGAATTTACAGATTACTAACTTGCGTTGTAGAAGGCAATGCCTCTGCTGTGTGATGCAGAATTTCTTGTATCACATAATTTAATGAATGGAAACTAGCAATAAACTGCCAAGGGCTTCCTTGTTACCATTTCTTTAAAAAGGAACGAATTTGTTAAAAGAATGAATCAATGCTTCTGAGAATGGTCATTTCAACACATCTGGGGCAGCCCAGCTTGAGAGATGCTGATCTCGACCGGTGTTTCTCAACCCTGGCAACTTTTAAGATGTGTAAACTTCAACTCCCAGAATCCATACCTGCCTAGTCACCTACAGCTATGTACAAATAGCACAATGTGTGAGAAAGGTAGCAGTGCAGTGTGTTTCATTGAACGAGGCAGTCGTTTTAGCCTTAAAATGGCAGCAGATGCCTTCCAACAAGTTGTCTTCCATCTGGTTATTGTCCAGGTTATTGCTCATTTCAGCAAGGTGGGGCTTGTTTTCTTAAGTTCTTATCTTCTTCAGCCATAATTGGGAACATTTGGTGACAGAATGTCGACATCCTGGCCCAATTATTCATAATTTGGAGGGCAGAGCAAAGCCCCAATCTGCTCGCTTAACCAAACAGCGCCATCTCTATGACCTATTTAATGAGCCTCCTGTTTTCTTTGAAAGCTTGAAGCACAAGCCATGCCTCCAGGACACAGGCCAACATAGCCCATGTCCTTACCAGCCATGCTTTCCCAGAAGGAGGAGGAGGAGGATGGTTTCTGTGAATTATTCTTTATTGGGGAGCTTTAATGGCCCATAATGTTAAGGAGGAAAGCCCATTTCAGATTGCAGGCCGGGGTCACTGCTAAGTTAGGAAAGTTAGGTCAGAGCTTACAATGGCCTAGATTA
>NW_015388848.1:138144-159490 GCF_001527695.2 Protobothrops mucrosquamatus
CTCCCCTTGGTCCCACCTTGGTCCCGCTGGGGATGATGGGGCTTCGGGACACGGCCGGTGGGGGTGTCTTTCCTCTTCCCTCGGTCCCACCTTGGCCCCGCTGGGGATGATGGGGCTTCGGGACATGGCCGATGGGGGTGTCTTTCCTCTCCCCGAAGCCCCTAAGTCCCACTTTTGCCCCGCTGGGGATGATGGGACTTGGAGGGTGGGGTGTCTCCCTCCCTCCCAGCCCTGAAGGGGCTTTCCCCTCCCCGAAGCCCCTCGGCTTCACCTTTGCCTTGCTTGTCCTTGCCTGTGGGGCTTTCCTGCTGGGGATGATGGGACTTTGGGGGTGGGCTATCTCTCTCCCCGAAGCCCTTCCGTCCCACCTTCCTCCTATTCATCCCTGCCTGTGGGTCTTTTTGGCTGGGGAGGATGGGGCGTGGGGCTCCAGGGCCAGCGAGGGAGCCGGTGGGGTGCCTTCCTCTCCCTGAAGCCCCTCAGCTACACTTTTGTCCTCTAGTCCCTGACTGTGACTCTTTCTTGCTGGGGATGATGGGGTTTGGGACTCCAGGGAGAGCAAAGTCTCTAGAAAGGATCCAGGAGAAGCAGGTGGGGTTTAGAGGGTGGATCTCCCTCCCCGATGCCCCCCTCCCCTCCAGCCCTTTGGATGGTTTCCTCTCCCTAAAGACCCTCAGCTCATCTTTGCTTGTGACTCTTTCTTGCTGGGGATGATGGGGTTTGGGACTCCAGGACCACCATGGGGCTTTTGGGGTGTCCGGGGGGCTTTAGAGGGTCAGGGCAGAAGCCTTGGATACATCAGGCAGGCAGGCATAGTGTGATTTTTGAGTTTTTTCTCTCCTTTTTTTAAAATGTACATTTATTAAGGGGTCATTTTTATTTCATAAGATAAAAGACCAAACGGGGAAAAAATGGCAAGAAATGAAAAAGAAACTGAAGTGAAAGATTATTTAAATGACATCCGACTTTCTTCCCGGCAGACAATCTTATTGTCCTTCCTTCCTCTTAGATTTTATACCAGTAATACAGTCTACCTCTCATCCCTTTCTGTCTTAATCTTCAGATCTATAAATCATCATATTCTTTCTTTCCTCAAAAAGTCCACAATGTTTCCAGTCTTTCAACAACAACAACAAAAGGTTTGGGGTTTTTTGATCTCTGACCAAACAGATCAGTTTTGCCATTTCTGCAAATTCTTTCATTTTCACTATCCACTCCCCCCACTATGAGGATTTCTCCTTCCCTTTCTGCCCTCTCCTTCACCTTCCTTAACGTCTTTCTTCTTCCTTTCTTCCCTAACTTCTACGTCTTCCCTTTCTCCAACATCTTTATTTTTTTTCTAACGAAACGACCTTTCCTCTTAAACAAAAGGGAAACTTTAAAAAGGTGCTATAAACCCAGACAGAAAAGAATCAGTAATCCTGATTTATCCGAGAATTCACTACTGTCATCAGCACGATAGGATTGTAAAATATCCCAGAATCTCTGCTATTGTGGCTTTGTATTTCCACCCAAGTTCTTAGGATTGGCTCCTGTACCCCTTCACCTTCCTCCCCCCCCCCCCCCAGATTTTCAAGGCTTGCAAAAAGGAGGAAATAATAGCTGGAGGAGGAAGGGCTTGAAGCCTTTCTGTTCTGGATCTCCCCATTTGATGACATCATAGTTCACATTCCAGGTGTTGTCTTCTAGAGCAGGGATGGGCCAAGATGTGGATGGAGGGGCATTGGGACTGAGAGGAATCCAGCATATCTAGAAAATACCAGGTCCTGCCAAAGCAGACGCTACTATAGACAGCTCGGAGGCCTGCCTGATGATTGATCATAGCTTTTGATCTTGATTATAAGCTTTCAAAATATCACCTCCTCTCTTCAAAATACCAACATTACACATTCTGAGCAATCATACAGTGTCCTCTAAACTCTCTTGTTTATTTATCCCCGTGACTCTGTCCTGGCCATTTAGACAAATGGCTCTACCGTAATATTTAGACCGAAAAGCCCCAGATCATTAACAGGAAGACTGTAAAGAACCTTCAACCTGGGATTACTAAAATGTCCTTTCAGGCAGCTTATGAAAGAAGCTAGTATGGCTTGTAAGAACGGGGATTGCTTTTCCTAACCCCCTCTGAACATTTGATTAATTAACTTGACAGATAGTCTAGTTTTTTTTAAAAAAAATTAAAGTTGCCGCTTTATGTTCTGAACAGATTAATGACCATGGAAGCCAGCGAAGCAACTACGTGGCTCTACAGAAAGTTTATTTTTCTGATTTCCTGAATCTTTGAAACTTAGACTGTTAAGACTTGAGAATCTGGAGAATTTTAAAAGCCTACTTGAATTGAAATAATGATACAAAGGGCTGTTGTGCTGTTGAAATCAGGGCAGGCCTAGCCTTAACTAGATTGGGGAATAGCCAAAAAAACTGCAGGACCCTTAATGTAGATAATTTTCTAGAAT
The DNA here is from genome assembly GCF_001527695.2 of Protobothrops mucrosquamatus. Classification (NCBI taxonomy): domain Eukaryota; kingdom Metazoa; phylum Chordata; class Lepidosauria; order Squamata; family Viperidae; genus Protobothrops; species Protobothrops mucrosquamatus. The sequence goes on from NW_015388848.1 coordinate 140,601, forward strand.
GCACTTTATTACTAAACGGGAGGGGCTTTTTATGATGCTGATGGCATAACCAAGAATGTTCTGGCCACTTATTCAAACATAGTTTGTGGGTCTCTTTTTTTAAGGACCAGGATAAAAGAGCTCACTGTGGCATTGTCTCAGATTTTTTTTAATCGCTGTTTTAACTGCTGCAATTTGGTTCGATATTGTGGGTCTGAATCAAAGCAGTGCACGAATCATTTCCAAGCTGAGCATTCTTAAGAACATTAGGAGTAATTAAGTAATGCTTGTCCTTGTGTGATACGTCTTTCCCATTGGGAGAAAGAATGCTTGGTCTTCCTTTCCTCTGCGCCGGTCTCTGATGGCTCTTGAGTAAAACTACTCTCATTGCGTAGATGCTTTCATCCTTTGGGAATTTGCAAAAGCACAACATTTTGTTTGTTTCGCAAGTTAATGCCATCGTTTGAGGATCTAATACAGTTAAGGTGAAGGTTAAATGCACAGGACTCGTATAAGTTGATGGAGGCGTCATATAATACACGATACAGCTTGCAATAAAATACTTTAAATAATATATTATTGCATATACAGTAATATAAAATGTGATTTAAAATATTTTATACTGCTCTTCTGCACAAAGAGTGCAGGAACATTTTTGCAGCAAGGGCAACCCATTAGAAACGCATGTTACGGGAGGCTAATAATTAACATTTCCCTCCATTGGAGCGCAGTAAATTCTTCAATAACAAAGAAGTTGCTGGTAAGGAAATCAGGTTGCTTTTGGCAATGCAGCAAGCATACCAGGATAGTACAAGGAAAGTTAATTTTATGCTTTAGAAAGCCTTGACAGTATTGCTCTGACAGGGAAATGTAACTGACAGGAAGTAAATTATGTCTGAAAGTCACCTTAACCCTGCGCAGGTGTGTGCAGGTCTCAAGGAGTGAACGCAGTTGGGGATATATTTGAGGGAAACATGTACAGGATTGATCAGTCATTGTTTAAGTAGCTTTTAGACTTTAATTGGAAGCACAGCCAATAATGAGAGGGAAGTTGGAAGGGCCCTTGGCGCTCTCTGAAATTGGTTGTTTTCTAGCAGATTTGTCATTATGGGGCCCTTGGCACTCTCTGAAATTGGTTGTTTTCTTGCAGACATTTCATTAGCCAAACTAGCTAACACCATCAGTGCTAGTAAGGAGTGGGATTTGCTCTCACCGCCCCCACTAACACTGACAGGGCAAGCCACTAGAACAGTGATGGCGAACCTTTTAGAGACCGAGTGCCCAAACTGCAACCCAAAACCCAGTTGTGCATCGTCGGGTGCCGGGTGGGTGTGGCCCATTGGGTGGGTGTGGCCCATTGGGTGGGTGTGGCCCATTGGGTGGGCGTGGCTGCAGTGGTAACGGCAGACTGGGTGGGACTAAAAAGTTCAATCAACCAATTCCAACTTTGCAAGATCTTTTTTTTTCCCGCGAGAAGTTGAAATTGACTGATTGATTGAACCTTTTTGGGTTTTTTGCACACGGCGGCGGAGGCCTAAAGCGAAAAGGTTTTATAAAACCCAGCTGAAGGCCTAGGACTGGGGCGACAGCATGCGTGCCCACACAGAGAGGGCTCTGAGTGCTATCTCAGCACCCGTGCCATAGGTTCGCCACCACTGCACTAGAATATAAACTCAGAGTAAACCCCAGTCCTTACTAGCCCTGATGATGATACCTAGTTTGGGTAATGAAACGTCTGCAAAGAAAGCAACCCGGGACCCCTCATTTCAACCCTGAGCTACAAATATTCTCCTTTATCGGCTGGGAAACCTCTTCACACAGACCGACTTGCCAGCTGCAGTGTGTTGGGCGTATCCTGTGTGCATCCCAGATTAATGCAGGGCAACGATGAGAGCAAACAGGCCTAGTTAGTCTAGCCTTGTGGGAGTCGGTGATGTAACCTTGCATTTCTACTTTGTTCCCAGCCTGCTAAATTCCCTGGGATCCAGTTAGAAGTTGGTTGACTTGAAATGATAGGGGGAAAAAAATGCTGGTGTGTGAGCAGAGAGGACTTGACTGATTACACGCTTAGTCGGTGTCACACCAATCTCTGATCCTGACTAGTTTGCTCTTGTTTCCAAGAGTGTATAGTTCTAACAACTTTGCTTATTTTTCTGCACTTCTTGTTCTTTGTCCTGAGATCTGTGGCAGGCACACCCTAGATTTCTTTTGTCGGTGCCTATGCTGTGTGTTGTCATTTTTTTTTATGGTGCTTACATAGAACTTTTAGTGGTACATAATAAAAAAACGAGGCTGAAAATAGTTTATAAGAGTCGGTGAGCGATGTGTTGAGAAAAGGAGAGGATGGAAGAGCTGGTTGTGAGAACTGGGAATTGCAGGAATAACGATTTTATACCGACCCTGCTCTAACTGCATTTCCTAAAATGAAGGGGTCATTAGAAAAGGGACTGAAAATAAAACTGCCGGTATTCGTAACCCTCTTATGCCTATCATTGGTGTGTTTGCATTTGGACTTTTGTGTGTGCTTCTGGTGCATTTGAAAAAGGTGATAATGTAGCTGAAAAGATCCACAGTATTCAGCATTTTCCTTATGAGCATGGGCTAGAACAGGGTAGGGGATGATGGCCCTTTTATGACTTGTGGACTTCAACTCCCAGAATTCCTGGCTCAGGGATTCTGGGAGTTGTTGAAGTCTACAAGTCATAAAAGGGCCATCGTTCCCCCTGAGCTAGAACTTTGGGGAAATTTCACCTTGGGGAAGGCTTGCCCGAGATATATAAAAATGCATTTTTCACTTGCAACCACAGTTGGAACCAGGATCATTGTGACGTGGTGCGTGGTTTTAAGTGAAGGACTGCCTATATGAGAAGGGAATTCCTGAAACAAAACTGAATTAAAACTATTTACGATGAGCTAAAAGCTGTACCATCGTAACTGTTTCGAAACATGCTGAAACTTGGATTCTGTTAGCAAAGGAGGAGATAATCTTTTAGCAGATCTTCTCTATCGATAAACTGAGAGGCTGTCAAACTAATAAAAGGTGAAGCTTGACAAATATTTATTGCATTGATAATATGAAATCCTCCCCTAAGCGTGCCAAATGATGCCGGCAGAAGAACCAAAATTAGTGGACTCCAGTCCAGGCTAAAATTAAGTATATTTTAGCAGGAAAAGTGTCTAAAGATACTGGCCCAGACAGCTAAAGAGACGTAGATTCCTAGGTCTCTGTTCTACTGGTGAATTTGGAACTTCACAGGTGAACTTTGCTGTGTGTTTCCTATTGAATATACTACATATTAAGAAAATCGGGCTTGGTTAAACTTGGTGGTACAACTGGGTCCTAACTTCATCAGCTTCACTGATGCCAGTGGGAACTAATGAACTAACTGAATTTGAATTGCTTACCCAGCCTAAAATAGTTAAAGATGCATTTGCATTAATATTGCTTTCCTGTGTCAAGCAGAAAAAAATGGTTATAGAGCATTTAAAAACGGGACTTTGGCAAAATTACTGCCCAAATAAACCAGATTGTGACTGTGTGGCCCAGAATGGGACATGTCAGAAGGATCAGCTGCTTAAATGGCAGCTCTGGAGAAGCAGCCAAGTTTATTTATCCATAAATGTGGACTCGGCTGGTTGTTTTTTTTTTCCTGAATGTTATTTAATTGTTGCTATCCTTGGGAATAAAAATAGATTTTACCTGGCGACCATATCTGTTTCTTCTGAATTGTTTTAATTGCTTTATGTTTTTATGATGTAAGCCACCCAGTGACTGATTGAAGATAGGCAACAATAGAAATTAATTAAACAAAGTAAATACAATCCCTCCCTTTATCTATTAAGAGTGGGTTGTTGCAGGACCTTGTAATAGGTTAAACGGCAGGCAAGACACCTTGAATACTGCCCCCTCTCCACAATTTATCCTTTAGATAAAGGGAAAATAAGAATAAATGTCGTATAAAGCTTCAAATATAAATGTTATTCTTTGTGAACACCTGGGCCATTTTTACTCGGGCCTGGGCAAATACAAATCAAATGCCTAATGACTATGAAAAGTCACAGTGCTCCCATAAATATCAGGATGGGGACGAGATCCTTGCTGGATTTCACCTACAGAGGGATTCTTATTGGCTAAGCTGGAGCTGCAAGGACAAACGATCATAAAACTCGCCTATGCATAGCCTCAGGATGTTCTCAGGAAGGTTGAAACTTGTTTCTTGGCTAAATGAAGTTATTCTGTTGGGTCAACAGAAACCTGATAGTCAAGTTCAAATAAAGTGACAACTTTCATTATACAACTTCATAGTCTCGCTTCTCTTTCAATTATATAGCAAAATCAGACTCTTAAACTGCCTGACATGATTCTGTCTGCTGTAGCCAAATACGAACGAAGCTAATATTCCAATAAATTGTGAATAACTCAGTACTGTTTTAGAAACACCAAGCCCAGATTAATTTGCGGTGTTAGAAAGTCAGTACTTAACTAAGAGAAATAAATGGAAGTATTTACAAGACAATGCTGGTGTCTATATCATTTGAGGATTCTACTGAATGTTTCTACTTTGGTGAGAAACTAGATTTTCTTATGTAAAGACTTATGACAACAATTGAGCCCCTGTTGCTAAGCGAGACATTTGTTGAGTGGATTTGGTCCCATTTTACAACCTTTCTTTGCCACATTTGTTAAGTGAATCGCTGCAGGTGCCAAGTCTCTGAATTTTGATCCTGTGACCAAGGGGAATGTAAGTGTGAAAAACAATCATAGGTCACTATTTTCAGTGCCAGTTGGAACTTTGATAAATCACTAAACAAATTGGTTCCGACAGATGAAACTCTTTAAAAGAAAGTCGAGGCATTGTTTACCTTAAATAATCTTTTATTCAAGAAACAGAGCATCGGCACTACATAGTTAAAGCCAAAAACGGAATCCCCCCCCAAAGTATCAAAGCACAATTCCCTCCTCCAATTAACAGTCATAAATCACATCCCCCAATTAGCTTGAAACGCAGGCTTTCTCTCCAGCTCTCCAGCCCGCCAAATCTTTATCAGCTCTCGGCTCAATAACCTTGATTCCCACAGCTGAGTATTGATGTTATGTCTAACTGGACTCTCATCCACATCCCCCCTCCCAGCATCGTCTAACTCAGTGGTTCTCAACCTATGGGTCGGGACCCCATTTGGGGTCGATCGACCATTTCATGGGGGTCGCCAAGCAAGGCTGTCCACCATTTTTTTTGTCCGCCATTTTTACCCCTTTTCCGGCGGGTGCCTTACCTCCCTTGGGCTGGGCCAGCTGGTGGTCGGCCTGCTCCGTCTCTGCCGCTTGCCAGCTACGCCTCGGCCGGCGCAGGGGGCGGAACCACGCATGTGCGGCGCTCCCGGGCAGGGAAAGTCCTCGACTTACGACCGGTTTAGTCCTCGACTTACGACTGGTTTAGTCCTCGACTTATGACCGATTTAGTCCTCGACTTACGACCGGTTGGGGTCACGGCATTAAAAAGGTTGAGAACCACTGGTCTAACTCTAAAAGCGAAAGAGAAAAGATGGCTACATTTCCATCTGTTGTCAAAGCAAGAACATCCGATGTTAGCAGCGTTGGCATGAGGACTTCCTGTATGGGGAACCCGAAGAAATGGATTTGGGATCCTTTTAGCAAGAAAGAAAGGATGCCTGATTGAAGCCAGGGAACTATATTCTTTCAGATAATACAGTCTCCATTTTAGAACAGTCTTACAGCTTTTTGTGAATAATGAAGCAGAGGTGTCTGGAAGTAGCATAGTTAAAATGTTCTGTTCGGTTTGGGGCTTGAAATCTTTACCAGACAAGAGAATATGATTCAATGCATTACGACCATCACACCTTTTTTTAATGGGTAGAATGCCCAGGATCTAACGAATGCCGAATAAATATTTATCTTGTGAACTTGCAAGTTTGGGATCTTATCAACTTGGTACTTTGAGTATACGGTACCGTCCTAGGGCAGGTTTCAAAGTTCAGAGCGGTGGCATTGCCCAATCTATACTGACCTTCAGAAACAGGCATTTTGCTGGAAGAAATTAAAGCAGGATCAAGTTCACACACAGACTCGGCTTCGTTTTGTCAGCCATAATTGAGGAACTTTCCTATTAAGTTTCCCTATACAGGTAGTCCTCGACTTACAACAGTTCGTTTAGTGACCAAAGTTACCACGGCACTGAAAAAAAGTGATTTATGGCCGTTTTTCACACTTTATGACCCTCGTAGCTTTCCCCGTGGTTCCGTGATTTACATCCAGATGCTTGGCAACTGGTTCATATTTGTGACAGTTGCAATGTACCTTTTGCGCCCTTCTGACAAGTAAAGTCAATGGGGAAGCCAGATTCACTTAACAACCATGTTACTAATAGAATAACAGAATTGGAAGGGACCTGGGAGGTCTTCTAGTCCAACCCCCTGCTCGAGCAGGAGACCCTGTCCGGTTTCCTCTTAAAAGCCTCCAATGATGGAGCACCTGTACTAATTTAACAACTGCAGTGATTCACTTAACAAATGTGGCAAGAAAATTAACAAAACTTCTCACTTAGCGACATAAATTCTGGGTTCAGTACCTGTACTTGAGAGGACTCAAAATCCTTTTTTCTTTTTTTCCCCGTTCTGTATGGTAGCATGTTCATTTGCAGGTGAGCGGCCATATGTGTAATAAATCATGGCTCACGGTGACCTTCTCATCTTGATTGAGAGCTGCCCAGAGTTGGTTGAAAGACGGGTGACTATATAAATGTTTTAAATAAATAAAAGTCATGGGACTTTGTTCTAGAGCAGGAGAGGGCAGCTACGCTAACTTTGCAACCCGTGGACTTCAACTCCCAGAATTCCCGAGCCGGTAGAATTCTGGGAGTTGAAGTCCGCAGGCCGTAAAGTTGCCACCCCTGTTCTAGAGGTTGTATGTATTACATTCATCTCATGCGGTCCAGGTATGGCTGCCATGGAGTCCACAATTGTGACCGTAAGTGGAGGATTCCACATGACCAGAAGTAATTTTCCTGCCTTTTTGTGGCAGTCACTAAGCCAAAACTGGCAAAATAAAATGCGAGAAAACAGCAAAAAAATATGGCAACGCAGGGTCACTGAAGGTTGCAACTATATATAAAGCTGACCTGCCAGTGTGCAGCCCTTTGACCATTGGACAGCACAACCATTTACAACAGCCGGGAATGCTTCATGGGGCGTAAAGTCCCCATTCTGTGGCCATCGTAACTTTGAAAAGTCGTAAAATGAGCAAGGAGCATCTGTATCATAAGAATGCCACAGTCATAACTATATGCCAAATGCTTTTTTGTTGGCTGTATTTAAGTGGATAAAAAATCCTTTGAATTACAGTCTTACGAGACCCCTTTTGCTGCCTCCTCTAAGTAATATATTTTAATCCGGAGGACTGTTGGTTCTTTTCCCCACTTTCTGTGTGGAAGAAAGAAATCGTCCCACTTGCCTTCTGAATTAAAATGCTTGTCCTCTTAAAGCTTCGGAGGGAAATTTCCCCACTTCCTATATGTGACTAAGCAAATGCTGAGGTTTGATCTCCCTTTGATTTTCTGAAAGAGTTCACGAGTGAGGCTGAACAGAGTGTTTTTTGTGGTTGCAGGGAAATTGTATGATTAAGTGTTAGATTGTTACCCTGTGGTAAGTTGGGCGGCCAATAAATGATAGATAGATAGATAGATAGATAGATAGATAGATAGATAGATAGATAGATAGATAGATAGATAGATAGATAGATAGATAGATAGATAGATAGATAGATAGATAGATAGATAGATAGATAGATAGATAGATAGATAGATAGATATACAAATTCAATAGATGATTGATGGGTGGGTGGCTGGATGGGTAGATGGATGGATGGATAGATAGATAGATAGATAGATAGATAGATAGATAGATAGATAGATAGATAGATAGATAGATAGATAGATAGATAGATAGATAGATAGATAGATAGATATACAAATTCAATAGATGATTGGTGGGTGGCTGGATGGGTAGATGGATGGATGGATGGATGGATGGATGGATGGATGGATAGATAGATAGATAGATAGATAGATAGATAGATAGATAGATAGATAGATAGATAGATAGATAGATAGATAGATAGATTATACAGACAGACAGGTAAATAGACAGGTAACAGATAGACAGACAGACCGATATATAGACAGGTAGATAGGTAATAGACAGACCGGTGTTACTGATGACGTTTAAGCTTACTGACCCAACCGTTGTATGTCCTCAACATTTCTCAACTTTTTTAACAATGGAGAAATAGGCAGCAGTACCCATGTTATATATGAAGTATATATAAGTATATATTTGTATATGAAGTAACCTTCTGAATGTGTCCAGCATATGAATTAAGGGCAACCCACTGAGTAATCTGGACAGCACTGTGACAATGCAGGTTTCGCCATCCTCAGTTGTAGCAAGTTGTTATTTCCAGCTTCCTCTTAGTCAACAGCTGCAACAGAAAGCTTTTTATATCTCTGGCCTAAATTTTAAATATGTCAAAGAAGTGCCGTGACGCTCCCATTTTATATAAAACCTACTCTGTATATCAGAGGTGCAAATAAAACATTTCTTGGCAATGAGAGAGTTACTTCTTCTTAAAGCTCGGGCTAGTGGTTAAGGCACTGAGACTAGAAATCAGGAGCCTGGGAGTTCTAGTTCTGCTTTAGGCATGAAAGCCGGATGGGTGACTTTGAGTCAGTCACTCTCTCTCTCCACCCACAGAATTGTTGTGGGGAAAATAAGAAAGGGGCCTTGAGTTATTTATGAAAATAACAAAAATGGGACTCAGTCTAAAGCTCCAAAAAGGCAGAAACAATGGATGTAAACTAACCAAGGAGAGAAGCAACCTAGAACGAAGGAGAAATTTCCCAACAGAACAATTAACCATTGGAACCATTGCCTCCAGAAGCTGTGAGTGCTCCATCACTGGAGATTTTCAAGAAGAGTTGGACAAGCATTTGTCTGAAATGGTATTGGGTCTACTAAAAGACCTCCACGGTCCCTTCCAACTCTCTTACACTAAATGTAGTAAAATATTAAACAAATACACATGTAACACACGTCATATAATCAACACTAAAGGGAAACTGACTTCCGTATGGCCGTGAAGACTCTTATGAAGCATACATGCCTCTACTTCTGGGATGGAAGAAGAAGGCTTTAAAACTACCACTAATTTGAAAAGTCATTTTTAACACTCTTGCTTGAGCTCATAATGGAAACAATGACCGGCTTAAACACCATACGGTCTTCAACGTCATGATCAAGTGCCTTTTTTTTTTTTTTTTGGTACTTCCACACTTCCCAGGGTGTGGCACCACACACTGCCTGGACTTCAGATCTGTTGTACGAGTGATAGAACAAAGCTTCCGTCTGATCACCCATTTTTATTTCAAGTTTTTTTTTCCCCAATGAGAAAACTTAGTAGGTCCTGGTAATTATAAGCACCGTCATCATAAAAAAAAAGAAAAGAAAAAAAAAAGGACAGTTTCATCCTACTGAGCCCAAAGTTGACACATTAAATCTAACACACAGATTTTCCTATTTGCCAATATTTGAAAGGAAAATTTCTTCAAGTAGTGACAAGTCCCAAATTTACAGGTAGAAACTGGAAAAGCTCAGGGAAAAACAGAAGTGCTTTTGTTTTTCACTTGATCAGTCAGAAGTAGCCTAGAACAGGGTCTCTCCAACCTTGATAACTTTTAAGATTTGTGGACTTCAGCTCCCAGAATTCCTCAGCTGAAGTCCACAAGTCTTAAAGTTGTCAAGTCTGCAGACCCCTGGCCTAGAAGACATCTCAAGCCTGCTTAACAAACAGCCAATTCACCTGCTATGGTTCAATCACATCTGTACAGTGAAACCCTCCTTATTTAATTTATTGAACAATCTTCATTAAAAAAACTTCTTTGAGACTCAAGATTATGTCCCTCTTTGGCCAGGTCTGAGACATCACAATCGCGCGATTCAGAATTATCCCTCTTGCACTTTTGCTCTCTTTTCTGCCTTTTCTCTCCGCATCTGAGGGCTGTTTTGGCGGCATCCTGTCATTTTAATTCATCACGAAGACAGTGCGTATAAATGGGAATAATGAACACAATCCTTTCTTTGAACCAACCAGCCACTGAGTTGCCACCACGGCAATACAATGCTTTGGTTTTGTTTTGGAAGAGCCGCATCGTTTTCCAGGATCACATGCTGTTGTGAGGATGCTTCTGCGACCGTTGTATGATTTTGGAAAACAATGCAGTTCCTATAATGAGCTATAGATAGCAGCTGCCTGTCCCGAAGATGTGTAAGTTTATATTAATTGTGCACATGTTTTTAGAGTACTGTCGAAAGAATCAGTTCCCGTTTAAATAGATTAGAGCTTCCTATTTATATTTTCGATGAGTAGTTGAAGGGTGAAAAATAACAGAGCTGATGATGGTACCTAGGTGGGTAATGAAACGTCAGCAAGAAAATAGCCACGCTCAGAGAGCACCAAGGACCCCACAGTCCTCCTCCTCCTCCTCCTCTTCCCATTCTTCTCTTCCATTCAACCCTCCCTTCTAGCACTGAGGACGTTACCTAGGTGGGTAATGAAACGTCAGCAAGAAAATAGCCACGCTCAGAGAGCACCAAGGACCCCTCATATTTGTCGAACGTCTCTCTGGAGTCGTTGGTTTTTGATCTGATGTGGAACACAAAGGAGAAGCCCGAATCGGCTGAATAATTCCTGCCCATTTGTGAGGAAACACTTGCAGATAGTGCAAATTAATTTGCCCATGCCTTAATTTCGATAAGATGCCTGGAAAATAGTTGAAGCTTGACACCAGTGGTGGCAATCTGTTCCACAGCACAACTGGCACACTTGTGATTAAATGTTCCAGGAAGATAATTGCATTAATCTAGGTGTAGTTAGTTTGCACAGTTGGCAGCGGGCATACAATCATATTCTAGAAAAACCTTACAAATCAAACAGTCCATTCCCTGTTCCTACTATTTGGATTATTCTACTCAGGTATAAGTGAGGCATAAAACAGAAACCAGCAATTACAGGCAGTCCTCAACTTACGACCACAATCCTGCTCAAAATTTCTGCTGCTAAGTGAGACAGTGAGTTTTGCCCCATTTTACGACCTTCCCACCGCTGTTAAGTGAATCACTGCAGTTGTTCGGTTAGTAACCCAGTTGTTAAGTGAATCTGGCTTCCCCCCATTGACTTTGCTTGCCAGATGGTCGCAAAAGGGGATCACATAACCCCACAATCGTCATAAATATGAGTCAGTCACCAAGCATCTGAATTTTGATCAAGGGGATCGTAAGTCCTAAGGATGACAAAGGGCGGCCAATGACTTTTTTTTTCCAGTGCTGTTGTAACTTCAAATGGTCACTAAATTAACTGTTGTAAGTCAAGGACTAACCCAAATCTGATGGTATGTGAAGCTCTTAACCATCAAGATTGCCTTGGAAAATCCAGGTCTCCCTGGAATAATAGAAGCACCGTCATTAATTGAAACTGCTGAATATTTTTATACTATGGGTCCATAATCCAACCCGCCGATTTCCCCGATGTTGTAAGTGCCATTTAGAAATTCTAATTCTGGCGAACGTGCAAAACGTCTTGTGGACTCCACCTTCCCGTCAACAGACTGGGAACAAAACAGAGAGTGTGCAAGTTGCATCTTGCGTTGCAATGCGGATCTGGCAAGATGGGCTGACGAGGAGGAGTTGGGACCGCACGCCCCCACGCCCTGTTGTTTCTCTCAAAAGTGTCCTTGTTGGCCAACAGGTACATAGGACACATACAAGAGTTTGTAGGCAAGCAAATTACGACGACAACCACCACAGAGGAAAAAAAACCAAACCGGAATAACAAACCCTGAATAATTGCTCAACTTTGAAGTGCCAGTGTAAGCAGAGTTGCAGTGATGAAAGCACTCCTCGTTTCCTCTTGACTCTCCCATCCTGGAAGAGTTTGCATTGGCCATCATGAATGTCCACATTGGAGCGTTGTGCCAGGGACATTGAAGCCACGCCTAGGAGGTGGACTTCCTTCCTCCTCTTGGTGGTGGCAGCTAAACAAAACTCCAAAAGTTCGCTTTTGGACCATCCCTTGGGTTCTTCTTGCGAGCAGGCTTCACAAATGGCGGTTAATGGGGTCTGTTGAGTGGGTAAAGTCATTTTGGGGAGATAAACAGTGATATCAACCCAATAAATATATAAATAACATGTGGCCTATAGAAGAGAATATTTGTAGCTCAAGGTTGAACGATGGGCTCCTTAGTGCTCTTGAAGTTGGTGGTATTCTTGAGACATTTTGTTACCCAACTAGGTAATATCATCAGTGCTAGAAGGGATTGGAGTTTTGTGGAGTGGAGGAGGAAGAGGAGGGAGGAGGAGGAGGGCCTGATGCACTCTGAGCTTGGCAGTTTTCTTGCAGACGTTTCATCACCCCACTTAGTAACCTCATCAGGGCTAGAAAAGACAGGGGTTCTAGCACAGGGGATGTTATCTAGCTGGGTAATGAAACATCTGCAAGAAAGCCACCAAGCTCAGAGAGCACCAGGGACCCCACAAGCAGCATGTCGACTACTCAAAGCTCAGCAGTCCCATTTGCAACGATAAATAACCCTCCCGTCTTTTTCTTCGACAGGTACGGGAAACATGGTGGCCATCATGATTAGCTACGCCAAAGGCAGAGAGATCCTTCAGAAGATTGAAAAGGGCTACCAAGTGACCATGGCTATCGAAGTAGGGAAAAAGCACGGATCGTGGATGAATAATTATTCCATTTTCTTCGTTTCGGTGTCCTTCTTCATAGTCACAGCCGCCACAGTGGGATACTTCATATTTTATTCCGCTAGAAGGCTTAGAGTTGCAAGGGCCCAGAACAGGAGACAGGTGAGTTTTTCCCCCCCCCCCCTTTGTTCTATACCACCTGTTGACAAAATGGCTTCGTTTTTTTTAGCAAATATGGTTCTTTCTCTTATAAGTATTCTTCTTTCTCTAGGATTTAGCAATAGCAATAGCACCTAGACCGGGGTAGGCAACCTTGGCTCTTTTATGACTCGTGGACTTCAACTCCCAGAATTCCTGAGCCAGCCAAGGTTGCCTACCCCTGACCTAGGCTTATATAACTGCCCTATAGTGCTTTACAGCACTCTCTGAGCTGTTTATAATGTAAGCCATATTGCTCCCCCCCCCTCAATCTGGGTCCTCATTTTACTGACCTCGGAAGGATGGCAGGCTGAATCCCCCTTGAACCCCGTCAGGATCGAACTCCAGGCTGTGGGCAGACTTTTGAACAATTAGACTTTATAAACGCCTATCAAAATTATCAGCATTTAAGCACCCCTCTGACAAATGCATCCATGCGAAGTAGAAACCACCAAGGTATTAGTGTACATCTGGGGACATAACTTAATCATATAATGCATTTCTTGATTTCGGAGGAATTTGTGGAATTCGTACTGGGTTTGATTTTTTTAATTTTTATTTTAAAAACGGGCCAGTCTGATTCTAGTTGAGTCTCGTCGCAGCCAGTAAAAATCAGTAACTCAAAAGGTATACTTTTCTAGATCATTTCAGCTTTGAGTGAACAGCTGTTTTCCAAGGTGAGTAAATAAATTCTTGGAATACTTTTATGGATTTTTTTTTTTTAAATCAGAGATAGCTCCAGCAATATCCTTTAAGAGTTTCCCAAGACGCGTCGCCTCCAAAACGCTTGAAGCAAAACCTGGTGTGAACCTCCTTATAGTTTTTCCCATGCATAGCTGGCTTGGCATCTTATAGGCAGTTCAGGTTCTTCCAGTATATAATTACAACCTTTGGCTTGCTTCTTCCATCCAAACTAAAATTAATTTGGCGAAGCGTAATGAGTTGTATCAGCGCAAAATGAATGCGTGCTAGCTCATCTGTATTTATAGCCTCGTAAAAGGATGTGAATCTTTCAAGATCATTAAACATCTATGACGGTCTAATCTAATGCGTGCCGCCGGATGACTGCTAAACGAAAAACTTTTGATACCACTGTTAAAGCCATCAAAGGGGAGATTTATTTTTTTTAATCAGTAAGATTAAAAACAAAGAATATAGCTTTACTACCACGTCGGTCACGCCTGCAAGAAAAATGAACTACTGCTAGCCAGATTAGGTTAAGCATATGTGCATTCTCTTCATTCCTAAGGAAAGAAATTGGCCAAGGCCAGTTCAAAGCGGTGTATGATTTGACTGAAACGTGGCAGAAATTTGCAGAACGCCATCTGAAACGAGCTTCTTTCATTTTTGCATCCATCTTCTGGGCAGTTAATGTGAAGGAACTTTGGAGGCGCGGTTTTTCATTGGAGAACCTCCTTTTAGCCTTAATCAGTCATCTAAAAACAATTCAGCTGGCATTTGGGAATTTCCACTGGAATGTTTCCCGTTTGGCTTAAAAACCCCTCTGAATAAACTATGTAATATTTTTGTGCACGCCAAGTAAACACTTCAAAACCACATACCTGTGACCCTTGACTTATAATTAGGTCCTGGCTCATACTCCTAGGCAGGTTTGCTCCATCTGTCTAAAGAAACACCCTCACCCATTGTTAATTGTGTAGCAGTTGGTATTTCAACCTTGTTCAGGAGAACCAGTTCATGCCTTGATACAGTGCTTGTCTGTTACAGAGACGGCTGAAAGCGGATGCCAGGAAGGCAATTGGGCAGCTACAATTGCGAACATTAAAACAGGGAGACGAGGTACGACCAAATTCATCCTCTTTGCCTGCAGGTTGCACCGTCCTGGAAAAAAACAAAACACCCTCCCAGCCTGTTCTTGTTACCGATCCAGAAAATAACTATATCCCTAGTTGGTTGGTTGGTTGGTTGGTTGGTTGGTTGGTTGGTTGGTTTGGTTGGTTGGTTTGGTTGGTTGGTTGGTTGGTTGGTTGGTTGGTTGGTTGGTTGGTTTATGCCCTATAATGTTGCAAAATTGCCTGTTAATCTGGGCCAGTTTGAATCTTCCAGCTTAGCTCCTTCGGTGTTTTCATAACAAGTCGGTGTAAAAAGAGAGAACTTAATTCGGGGTGTTGATTTAAACAACGGTTTCGTAGAAGTTTGTCCAGAAGATGTGGCTCATTTAAACCGATTACACCCGGTTAATTTGGGGGGTGGGGGAAGGTTACATATTGGCTCCAGATTTATCTTTTATTTTTGTTATTTGAAAATGGAGAGAAATTCCGGAGGCATAGCAAAATAAAAACATAGGGTGTGTTTATTCGTTGGACTTGCATGCGACCCATCTCACCTAGATTACTGCTGTTCCTGTGTTCAGCTGTTGCCTGTACATTTCTGTAGATCCCATTACTCGTAACACCTTGCCTCCAGATGGTTCTCTGGAATCCATCCTTGTTAGCTTAGTGTGGTAAAACAGCATTTTGGGCTTCTGGACCGTCCAATTCGAGGGGGGGTCAGCTGAATCCCAATCCCTGGAATTGTTGGATGTTCTCCTGTTAGCTGAACACAAGAAGACATGTTTTCTTTCCCTTCTTTTTTAAAGGAAACCGGCCCTGATGCAGATAACTGTGCTGTGTGCATTGAAGCATACAAAGCAAATGATATTGTCCGAATTTTAACTTGCAAGTAGGTTGATTCCTTTTTTTTTTTTCCCCTCCTCAACTCGTTCTTGTCTTCTCTTCCTCTGTGTTCCTGGGAAGCTATTTTCACTGGTTCCGCTTTGTTTCTCGTAATCCATAGTTGGTTGGCTGAAACAACACTTATCAGATGAGTTCAAGTGTAATAGAACAGTCTAGACCCGGGGTAGGCAACCTTGGCTCTTTTATGACTCGTGGACTTCAACTCCCAGAATTCCCCTGCCAATATGGAGAATTCTGGGATTTGAAGTTCGCATGTCTTAAATTTGCCAAAGTTGGACAACTCTGGTCTGCAATGTAATAATTGCATTTAGCTTTGGATTACCATTTAAACCTGTTTAAAAAAATATATAAATCTATATGACTATGTTCTAAGTAACTCCAGACTTAAATTCAAGATCTTAACATTTTATTAGGTTC
The DNA here is from genome assembly GCF_001527695.2 of Protobothrops mucrosquamatus. Classification (NCBI taxonomy): domain Eukaryota; kingdom Metazoa; phylum Chordata; class Lepidosauria; order Squamata; family Viperidae; genus Protobothrops; species Protobothrops mucrosquamatus. The sequence goes on from NW_015388848.1 coordinate 156,656, forward strand.
CTAAAAATAATTGCATAGCAATATTCCTACAAGCAGAGTGCATACCGAGACCTCCCTATTTAACTGTTGAATGGCGATAAAAGCTCTGTGCCTTTTTAAACCGTAGTTGAAATTAAAAGACGACAAGGCAAAACCAAAGTACACCAGTATTCTGGTTTGGAATATTCCTATATGATAGGTGAGCAGATCTACTGGTGATTGATTCAGCAGACCCCAAGAAAGCAAAACATAGCGTAATGTGATATATAAGCAAAATATAATACAATGTGAGAACCAAATCAATTATATATTTAAAAAAATAGCAACTGTTGCTCTGACCTGTTGAGTCATATTATAAATTCTTCTTTTTTTTCTTTTTTTTTCCAGTCATCTGTTTCACAAGAGCTGTATCGATCCCTGGCTGCTAGAGCATAGGACTTGTCCCATGTGTAAATGCGACATACTCAAGGCTTTGGGAATTGAGGTAAACTAAGAGCGGCTGCAGTTACGTTTCTCATGATCTGCTTTTTGCTGTTAACTGGATTTGCTCTAGAACAGTGGTGGCGAACCTATGGCACGGGTGCCAGAGGTGGCACTCAGAGCCCTCTCTGTGGGCACGCACGTCGCCCCAGCCCCGCCACCCCCGTGGCCCCCTCCTCACCAGCAACCCCCGAGAGTTGCCCCGGACGCAGCCTGCCAAGGACATGGTAGCTGGGCAGCGGGGCAAGACTCCGCCCTCGCGCCCCATTGCATACAGATGCCGCGAGGCGCAGACAGAGGGCCTGGCCACCGTGACACTTGCTGGGCTGCCTGGGCAATCTGCTGTGGTGGGCTATGGAGGTGGTGGGTGGCCCTGCGGGCAGGAGAGGCGGGGCAGGGGCGGGGCGTTTTTGGGCTCTCGGTCTCTAAAAGGTTCGCCATCACTGCTCTAGAAAATAATTGCAATGCCACAACCCACTTGAAAAGACATTTTTAGCCAGTTTACAAGGACGAAGCCTGTAATAGTTTCCGTGAACATCCTCCCTACGTGTTTCCAAGCTGACTTAGCCGTGCAAAATAAGTTTGCCCCCTTAAGATGTTGTCTTAATTAATCATCTTTGAAAGGCGATCAAAATCCCTTGGGAAGAAGCCTACAGTAAACGTAGGCGGCAAGGAGGTAGCTTGTAGCTTTGCGGAAATAACTTTATTTTGCTAATCCGTTTCTTCCCGTGAAATTCTACGTTGACGCAGGTGGATGTGGAAGACCAAGGAGAGCCTGCTCAAACGCCCCCTGCCCCCAGTGAAGCCTCTAATGTCCCTTCAGTTAATGAAGAAGATAATCACAGCGAGACCGCCTCATCGGGGTACGCTTCCGTACAGGGAGCCGAGGAACCAGCTCCAGAGGAGCGTGTTACTCCAGAGAGTAAGTTTCCTGCGGGACTCGCAAATTACAATAAATGATTCTTTCTCTGGAGCGAGTATCACGTTGGTTCCCTTTAGCACAAGTTTTTGTAAAAAAAATTGGCCGGTGTCGGCTGCCACCTGCTGGGGGTTCAGTGGCACGCCACGAGGAGAGGGAGTTGACCTCCCTTCCTTTTTGCACAAAAGTAGTGATGTCTTTAATGCAGCGGTTCTCAACCTGTGGGTCGGGACCCCATTTGGGGCCGATCGACCATTTCACGGGGGTCGCCAAGCAAGGCTGTCCGCCATTTTTTTTTGTCCGCCATTTTTTTTGTCCGCCATTTTGTTTCCCCTTTTCCGGCGGGTGCCTTACCTCCCTTGGGCTGGGCCAGCTGGTGGTCGGCCTGCTCCGTCTCTGCCGCTTGCCAGCTACGCCTCGGCCGGCGCAGGGGGCGGAACCACGCATGCGCGGCTCTCCCAGGCAGGGAAAGTCCTCGACTTACGACCGGTTGGGTAGTCCTCGACTTACGACCGGTTTAGTCCTCGACTTATGACCGGTTTAGTCCTCGACTTATGACCGGTTTAGTCCTCGACTTACGACCGGTTGGGGGTCACGGCATTAAAAAGGTTGAGAACCACTGCTTTAATGGATTGTGCTGATTTGGGGGGAGGCTGGGGGGGGCCTTGCTTTCCTGTGGCTGAGCTACGACAAATAAATCTGAGAAGAAGCACTGGAGCCATGGAAAATATCCTCTGCCCCCCAAAAAACACAAAGCATATAAGGAGCCTCTAGTTGAAGTTATTTTTAATTTATATGTTTGTATCCTGCCATTATTATTTTTACAAATAACTCAAGGCAGCGAATATATCCAACACAGATTCCTCCTTCTATTTTTCCTACAACAACCTTGTGAAGTGGGTTGGACTGAGAGAGAGGGACTGGCCCAACTTTTATGCCTAAAGTTGGACTAGGACTCACCGTCTCCTAGTCACCCAGCCGGCTTTCATGCCTAAGGTGGGACTAGAACTCACCGTCTCTGCTGATTGGCCCAAAGTGATTCAACTGGCTTGCACGCGTAAGTGGGACTAGAACTCACTGTCTCCTGGTAATTGGCCCAAAGTCACCCAATTGGCTTTCATGCCTAAGGCGGGACTAGAATTCATTGTCTCCTGGTGATTGGGCCAAAGTCACCCAGCCGGCTTTCATGCCTAAGGCAGAACTCACCGTCTCCTGGTGATTGGGCCAAAGTCATTCAACTGGCTTCCATGCCTAAGGCGGGACTAGAACTCACCGTCTCCTGGTGATTGGCCCAAAGTCATTCAACTGGCTTCCATGCCTAAGGCGGGACTAGAACTCACCGTCTCCTGGTGATTGGCCCAAAGTCATTCAACTGGCTTCCATGCCTAAGGCGGGACTAGAACTCACCGTCTCCTGGTGATTGGCCCAAAGTCATTCAACTGGCTTCCATGTCTAAG
>NW_015388848.1:159888-163635 GCF_001527695.2 Protobothrops mucrosquamatus
GTCTCTGCCGCTTGCCAGCTACGCCTCGGCTGGCGCAGGGGGCGGAACCACGCATGCGCGGCGCTCCCGGGCAGGGAAAGTCCTCGACTTACGACCGGTTGGGTAGTCCTCGACTTACGACCGGTTTAGTCCTCGACTTACGACCGGTTTAGTCCTCGACTTACGACCGGTTTAGTCCTCGACTTACGACCGGTTGGGGGTTGCAGCATTAAAAAGGTTGAGAACCACTGTTCTAGATGAGTGTAGCATTTTGGTTTTTGACATATCAAGACGTGGTCGGCAAGAATTCCCGCTGGGTTTGGCCATTGGGATATTGCATTTCTGTTTATCCTGCCAAGATGGAGAAGCCTATTGTAGCTCCTGATTTAATTAATGAGCTCTTTTTTAAAAAACCCAGTCTTTTAGGAGGAGCAGCTCCACATAATATTAGTTGAACAAAATAATAGAAGTTGAATGAAAAGCCGCCTTTGCATGATCCATTCTGGGATTTGGTAGCTATGATCTTATTCATAACAACCAAATGCTACTTACTGGATCATTCAAAGAAGGCTTTGAATGAAAATCCTCCTTAATAGAATTAGGAACTATAGAAAACTAGTAAGGATTATTGGCCTAGTTGGCAAAAAAACACATTCCAGCAGATAATCTTATCCTTTCCCAAGACTTTTAACATTTCACTTTCTATTTTTGAACCTGTTCAAACTGATCTACAAACTTTTAAGCCTATTAACTCCTATCCTTTCTTTTAAAACGGCCAATTAATGTCTCGGTAATCCTTCAAATTGCTTGGTATTTTAAGGTCAGTGGCTTGCCTGAAGCCCACCTGTTGTCAGTCACGATTTTCTCATTCACAAAAGTGTTTCTTCTCTTCTCCCAGCGTCCTGCTAGCAGACGAAGCTCTGAATTGAAAAAACAAAAACAAAAAACTTGCACGGGTAGTCCTCAAGATTCAACCAGGCGCTTAAGATGCTGCAGCACTGGGCAGGCTGCATTACGGAAACCAAACAGAGCAGTTTGTCTGTGGTGGGTGTGTGTGGCAGCCTCATGAAAGCAACCGCCATCTCGGCACGCCTGCAAGGAATTCTGGGAGGCAGCCACGTGGCCTAGGGAACCGTGGCCTGCCCTCCTTCCCCAACGTGAGGTCTGGAGAGCTCCGAAGGCTGTTGGGCCTGGTGGGGTGGAAATCAGGCCTAAAGCCCACGGAGACCTCTTGGGGGAAGGAAATGCCTGCAGGGGTCCAAGGAGTGGGGAGCAGAGCACGGGGGGGGGGTCTTGGGGGGAGGGCTTTAGGAGACCTGGGGCAGGTGGGCCTGGGCCTGCGCTAGACCTGCACCTCTGAGCCCCCCCCCCATGTTCTGCTTGAGCAATCCACACGTCCACATCAAGGAGGGCAGAAGGTAAAAAGGTCATTAAGGCCTAGAACTAAGGAGAAACTTCCAGACAGTTAGAACAATTAACCAGTGGGACCACCTGCCTCCAGAAGTGGTGAATGCTCCAACACTGTTTTTAAGAAGAGACCGGACAGCCATTTGTCTGAGATGGTATAGGGTTTTCCTGCCTGAGCAGGGGGTTGGACTAGATGACCTCCAAGGTCCCTTCCAACTTTATTATTATTATTATTATTATTATTATTATTATTATTATTATTATTATTATTATTATTATTATTATTATTAGGCCATCTTTCCAAACGGCCATCACCACTTGCAGCCATAACGGGCAGCCTCCATTTACCATCCTATCTCCAGCACTAGCTGTAGCTCACACAAAGAAATTTGACAGGCTTCTGAGAAGATAGCCAACCATCTCCTCTTCCTCCTCCTCCTCCTCCTCTTCCTCCTCCTCCTCTCTCCAAAGGTGACCATCTCCGTCTCGTGAACGCTTCGCAGACCCCCGAGGTCCACACGCTGCCCCAGCTTGACAATCCCGGCTTCGAAGGAGACGAAGCCCACGAGCAGCCAGTGAAATCCTAGGTGTGCTGTTGACGCAAGACTGCAGTTCGCTTGAGACACCAGCATCCCCAACCACGAGGGAAACCGCGATGACTGACGTAACAGCCACGCTCCCTTGATCCCGAGATAAAATACACAGTTTTAAGATTGCAATTCTACGGAGTGGCCTGCCCTTCTCACTTTATTTCTTTACTGAATTAGTTTTTAGGTCTTTTTCAGCGTAGGTCTTTTCTTCTGGCACATCACCAAGGAAAGACCCCTCAAGCATCCCACCAAGACATCTCTGAGCATTATCACTTTTTTTCCCTGCATAGAACTTCGGCTGTTCGTCCTACAGAAGCATTAACCCACTGGGGGGGGGGAAATGTCTTACCGATCTTCAAATTAACTTTAAATTAATCGAGTTAGCTTTTTTTATTTTTTATTTTTTAAGCTTTCGGGTAACGAAACCACTGGGTGTATGCTGCTTTTTCAGCACTGGTTTGCATTAGCTTGGCCTTTTATGTAATTTATTGAGAGGCGTTCATTTTCTTGATCTTAGAGGACAGCTTCTTGCTGCGTTAAGTTGCCAAGCAATTCAGTTTTTAATCCTGACTGTAAAAGACACTGGGAATATTTACTTCCACCGCCCTTCACTGATTGTAGAGCAAATTAACACTATGGAGCCAAATGGACATTGCAAAAATGTTCAAGAGAATAGAATGCAACTATTTTGTACTGGGGTAGGGGGGGAAAGAACTACATAAAATTTGCCCTGTGTTTTTTTTTTAAATTGCAATCTTAACAAGCTGCCACACGGCCCAATTAATGGTCCAGTTTTTAGTTAGTGCTGCTCTTAACTTTGTCAGAGGCTACCTAGGCCTCGCTCAAAGGGATTTTTGTTGTTGTTGTTGCTGCTAGTCCAAAGAAACAGCTAAGTAAAGATACCCAAAGAGTACTGTAAATATTCAGAATAGGCAATGCATGGACATGGCTAAACTGGAAATTAATGAATGGGGTGAACTTTTAAAATTATTTTTCTAATGTGTGAGACGGGAATAAAGGGAACACGGGGTTCACATGGAGCCCAAAACCTCATCCACCAAAGTGAATTACTATATTTAATAATGCACTTTATTTCACATCTTGTGTTTCCGTTTCTGATCACAAGTCTAGCATAAGTGGACTGGAGAACAGTGAGAATCCGTTTTGCAACTTTCCCACGTTGATTCCGATAGGAAAAATCAGTCCGTCTTTCTCCCTTTCTGCATAGTGTTCAATGAAATTGTAAATATTTGATTTCTATTGAATTCCTTTGAATACAAAACTTGTAAATAAAGCTATACTACGGCCTGTTTAGAACGTTCTCTTTTTTAAAAAATAATAATAATAATAAAAACAGTTGAATATAAGCTGGAGCGTTTTTGGCAGTCTAGCTCCTATTCAGTAACATTGCAGAAATCCAGAAAGTTAAGACAGCTCGACAGTACCCATCTCAACTTAAAAATAATTTCCATTCTTTAAAAAAAAAAGAGAGCTAGCTTAAGCATATAAGACATGAGAAATTAATCACTGAGATATGAAGAGAAGCCATCTGGGAACTAAAATCCTTGGCAATTCCAAAAAAAAACAACAAAAAAACCTCAAGTTTTGGGGACAATTGTCCAAATAGCTGCAGATTTGGGTGCATATGACACTTCTCGTTTAAGGCAGAATGGTGGCTGATCAGAAATGTTTTAATTTCCTGATTGATCACGGAAACCGCTTCCCCATTAGCATCCTAGTATAATGTAAAAGAAGAGTGAAAAAGAAAATC
>NW_015388848.1:164113-165905 GCF_001527695.2 Protobothrops mucrosquamatus
TTCCAAAAAAAAACAACAAAAAAACCTCAAGTTTTGGGGACAATTGTCCAAATAGCTGCAGATTTGGGTGCATATGACACTTCTCGTTTAAGGCAGAATGGTGGCTGATCAGAAATGTTTTAATTTCCTGATTGATCACGGAAACCGCTTCCCCATTAGCATCCTAGTATAATGTAAAAGAAGAGTGAAAAAGAAAATCATTATAAATATCTTCAAGAAGAGGGTTTTTTTATCGGATCTCAAATACTCTGAGGCACTATGAAGTTCTGCCTTATACTGTATATTAAACAAAAGTCAGCAAAAGCAGAAAGTTGTAATAGTTTGGTTGGGTGGTGACTTTGCCTACATTCAAAAGGAGGAGAGGAAAAGTTGTAAACCTGGCTGCCTGGTGCTTAAGTCCTTCGCTCCTATTGCTCTGAGCCGATTTCATAAATCTGTCCTGCCTCAAAGCACCCAGAAGTAAAACGATAGGATTTAAAAAGATCTACGAGTTTGCTTGGAGAAAGAATGGATTTCTCCCAGCCACCTGTGCAAAGAAGTCATGTGACTTAATTGAGCACCTTTGTATTTTTAATATTTTTAAACGAGGATATCTCTTAGGCCCAAAAATATATATATTTTTTTTACAAGAAACAGTGGTGCAATTCCTAAGCTTTCTCCATCCTAATTAAGGTAGTGAACCAGCCCACTTCCTTAAGAGTGTATAGCCCAGGGGTAGTCAACCTTGGCTCTTTTATGACTCGTGGACTTCAACTCCCAGAATTCCTGAGCCAGCTAAGCTGGCTCAGGAATTCTGGGAATTGAAGTCCACGAGTCATAAAAGAGCCAAGGTTGACTACCCCTGGACTATAGCCGAAAGGAAAGACGTGCAAGGATGCTGAACAAGCGATTCTGAAGACCGGTCCCCCAAATCCTGGGTGTTGCCTGCACCCACAGATATGTGAACACGGTTTCCGAGGCAGCAGGAGGTTGCAAATTGCTCCCACTCCTATCTCTGACTCCCGCCTCTTCCCGCTTAATGAACTGCGCAGTCCTGGGGTTACGACGGCAACCAGGACTCCTGGGGTTGCTGTTGCTAAGCGATGCGGTCACAATGTTGTGTGGTTATTATGTCTTACATTTGTTTGCTGCGCACTGTGAGAAAAAAAATACAACCACATATCTAAAACAAGAGTAAAACACTCTTCAAATACGAATGTGACGGAGCGTTTTTCAGCCGCATTGCTTAGCCATGGAATTCCTGGTCCCAAAGGGCCGTCGTAACTTGAGGACTAGCTTTAGAGCAAATGAGATGGTCGGCATGAAAGAAATCGCTGAAAAAAGAGAGCTGGATTACTGCCAAAACAGATGACAACGCCCCCAAATCCCTGCGATCCTCAGGAAGAAAGGGCTGGGGGGGTCACTTTGAAGATGGGTGGACTTCAACTCCCAGAATTCCCCAGCATGCATACATGCATGCATGCTGGCTGGCTGGCTGGCTGGCTGGCTGGCTGGGGAATTCTGGGAGTAGAAGTCCACCCATCTTCAAGAGGAACCCAGGCTAGAAAATATTGGGACTTAAAGCCCCCCCATCCTTCACATGATATACCGGCATGGATGCTGGCTGGGGAATTCTGGGAGTGAAGCCACACACACACACACACACACCTACCTATATTTAAAAGAGCATGCATTGGGGAATTCTGGGAGTGAAGACACACACACACACACACACACACACAACCTACCTTTAAAGGCTCATGCATGCTGGGGAATTCTGGGAGCGAAGCCACACACACACACACACACACAC
>NW_015388848.1:168232-171141 GCF_001527695.2 Protobothrops mucrosquamatus
AAAATCCTTTTGTGGGAAAAATATCCATTGCTGTTGATTCTATTGCTAGGTTTTAACTAGGAATAAAATTTGCCCACGTGACCAAATAGCTCCCTTTTTCTCTTTCTCCTGTATCTTCCCTTCCCTTCCTGGTGCCAGTCAATTAACAGCTGATCAGACCTCTCTCCAAATGTGCCTTGTAAGTTTTTATTTTGTAATACAATCCACTTTATTATAAAAGAGATAAGCTGACATCTTTCGGTGTCCGGTTTTTAAAGGATGTTCAGAGTTCCAATATCTTCAACAAGCTGTTGTAGAAGAAAATCTTCTGGATCCAGCTGTTGACCCAGCTGTTTCCAAACCCTTTTGTTTTTCCAGTGCACCCCTGGATAGATTGCAGCCTCATTAAAAGCACACCTGTTACTGTTAACCATCAGGCTCTTTTACGGCACAAGCTGATAGGCACCATCCTGCGGCAGGGAATTGCGTTGTGCTATTATGGACTGTGTGACCTCCTCATGTTCCTTTTGTGGATCACCTTGGCTCCCAGCCCGAGGTCTGTCGGCTTTCATCTTGAGCCAGCTGCAGCATCTTACCATGCAAAGAGAAAGGAGATTTTTACAGATGTTGGGACTGAAAATGCAGTCTTTTGCTATAAATGTGTCACTTAGGAGGTCCAGATCTCCAAACCGACAAGACCAAGACTTCATTGTGATAGTGATGGTCCAGGATGTTATATTCTTGGCAACAGGACAAAAGATTTTGGTTCCTTTGTTAACATGAAAAATGTTAGTATTTTAGCTGGCTGGGTTGGGTTGGCCTTTGGTCACCCAGCCAAGGACCCATAAGCTCTGATCCTGCTCAGTTTTGTCAAGATCTGCCAAGGTTTTCTAGGAGCGTCCAGAGCTAAAGGTTAGGAAGACAACCATTTTTTTCAAAGTGGGTGTCTTCCTAACCTTGAACAGGTCCACAATTAAGTTCCCAACCTTGAACAGGTCCACAATTGAGTTCCCAACCTTGAACAGGTCCACAATTGAGTTCCTAACCTTGAACAGGTCCACAATTGAGTTCCTAACCTTGAACAGGTCTGTGGCTAAGTTGCACTAAGCCCCATGAAGTTTGCTTAGCTAGGCCTTCACATCTGGGTGAATGGAGCCATCATAAGTTTGATGGTTGTTGCTCTCTGCAACCCTGTTCAATCGAAGCTTGTTAAAACCACGATTGAGTTTAAAAACCAGAGTCTCAGCTTGAGTCGTTTTCTCTGTGGCAAGCTCTTCCTGATTGTCAAAACCATTTTCGTCAATGCGTCTTGACCTGCCATAGAAGGAGAAATATTGCAGGATTTGTCCTTGGGGTGATCTATGTCTCTTGTTGTGCTAGTTCAAATCAGGTGTTGCAGTGTTCAGAGTTCAAAGTGTGCTGTTTATTTTGTGACGGCTGGAATGCAAAAGCCACGTTTGCTGGACATGGTTGATATCAATCTCACCGGGAGATGGAAGGGGGGGTCAGACATTGCCTCAAATGACTGAGGCAGCCGGTCCTTGATGTGAACAATCCAATTCCTTTTGTCTATTTTAGCACAGATTGCTGACTGAAGCCCAAAATGACGACCCAAGTGGTTTTGTTGGTGGTTACAACTATTTCCCTTCCACTTGTTGTGTGGCAGGTGACGTAGAACGGTGAACTAGATTGCATGCAAGCAGAGTAGAACATATCAAGAGGAGGTACGCAGCCTTCCAAGCTTGCTGGTATTTTGTGTGTGTGTGTGTTTTTTTAAAAAAATAAAGACTTCCACACATTCAGTTCAGCTTCTGGTAATTTCATGGTTTGCAGTTTTCAAGGTTGCCATACATAAATAGTTTCGCCTTAGCATCTTCCAAGATGTTCCCAGTTGAACTTCTAGTCTGTGGCTGTATTTCCCATTCATAAAATCCAATCCAAGGTCGCCAGATGTTGCCCACTGGCTGCAGGACTCCAAAATTGCTGCCGTTTTTAACCGGACAGAAAGGGAAATTACTGTACATCTAGAGACTCGTTTGGTTAAGAACATGTTAAGTTTGCTTAAATGTCAGTGACATCCCATCCCTGTTTTCCCTCTGTTCTTGCTCTGCAGTATTTGGGAAACCACCATTCCCAGATTTAGCTGTTGTATGAAAGGGTGCTTTCTGGTTGATGCCAAGTGTCATGTGTCAACATCAGAAGAGGGAAAAGCGAGGAAGGTCCCATCTGTTCTGATGGGCAGGACCTTCCCAACCAGGTGCCTCCACCTGTCTGATCTCAAAAGGTTAAGCGGGCTTGGTGGCTTCTTGAATGGAAGATCACCAGAAAAAAATCAGGGAAGCAAGATAAATGGACAAAGTCCTGGAGGAAGGAAGAAGACCATGGAGGACCTCTTAAATTAGCCGGTCAGGAAAGCTACTTGGGTGGGACACCATGAAGCAGGGGGAGATCCAGGGATGTTCTTTCATCATTAAAACATTGGCCATCTCTCTGTAGACCACTTAAGCAAAGGTATATTTTCTGCAAGCCTGAGAAGGGTGCAGAATTGACCAATTAATTCTCAAGTCCTATAAAGATGACAGATAAGGCATTGGCCCGATGGAACTGACATTTTCTAAGGTCTTACATACATTCTTTTTTGGTTTTTTCTCCTGCCACTCTTTCGGAGGTGGGAAGGTCTGCAGCCAGCCTTTTCTCCAGCCTTTGAAATATTAATGGAAGGCCTTGGCTTTTCAAAAGTCAGGCTCTTCTAAGTGTTTGCTGTTAGCCTTGTTCCAGGGGAGACGTCGCGAAAGGAAAAACAAGAATTTAGCTAAGGGTGCTGGTTTTGAGTCACAGGTTTCCTTTATGACTAATACTGCGGATTTACAAAGCTCCCTTCAGCCAGTGAAAGTCAGTGGTGATCATATTTCCCTGCAGATCCCCTTCTT
>NW_015388849.1:0-18722 GCF_001527695.2 Protobothrops mucrosquamatus
TATATATATATATATATATATATATATATATATATATATATATATATATATATATATATATATATATATATATATATATATATATATATATATATATATATATATATATATCCAACATTTAACTTACTAATACATGTTAAATTCCTTTCTCTCTACCTCGTTTTTCTAGCCATTGATAAAAGGTATTCCATGTTCTAAAATATACTGAATCTTCTTTCTCTTTAATTTTCAATGTCTATCCATTTCTGCACAATCAAAAATTTTTAATTAACTCTTCCTCTGTTGGTAAATTTCATTTTTCTAATGTTGAGCGAATACAATTCTTGCAGCAGTTAATACATGTAAAATTAGATATATACACTCTTTCTCATAGTTTCCTACAATTATGCCTAACAAAAATAATTCTGGCTTGGAGAGTTTCCGGTGACGTCGCTGTAACACAAGCACAGGGGAATGAAGCTCCGTTCCCCAAGCCTGATTTCTACCAGCTGGAGGGTCCAATAGGACTGAAAGTCGCCCCATAGAGGTGACTAGCCAAAGGGCAAAACTTTGTAGATCACAGGCCAGCGGTAGCTGACCCGCTTGATCCCAAGTAGCCCTCGGGATCGGCTGACCCATACTATCAGCCAGAAGCAGCTGATAGTAGGAGACAATGAATACTAACAAGCGGAAAGCAAAACAGCTGATTCAGGTGAGACTACTTTCCTTACCTCCAAGTCAAAAATCCCAGTTCTGAAAAAAAGCACCCAAAAACAAGAAATCCCCAAGCTTTAGGGAGGGGGAATTTTTTTTACCCCTCCCTCCTGAACTATAAGCAGTGGTTTAAGCTTTGGGGAAATTAAAACTGACTTATAACAATATTGTGAAGATAATTGAGGGATAAAAGAAGGATAATTTGGGGAACTTTTGCATTTATAAATCTTTTTTTTCCCCTTGTTTGGAAACCATCGGATTTTAACTTTTTAACTTTTTAAAGTTTGGTGGGAATGGACATCTAATGACATCGAGTGGCAAAACTGAGAACTAAATTTAACCTTGATTTTTTTTTTATCTTACTAAGTTGTTTTGACTGGAGCTCTAAAATTTGGCTAGATGCCCAGACACAGCTTATAGTTTAAACATTTTGGTGTCCTTGGAATCTATAGTCTGAATATTGTGGCTGGAAAAGAGAAGACTCTTTTTGGATTGCCCTTTTCTACAGGATGGATTACAATTATAAATAAAAATTGTTTTTGAAGTCATCTGACTTCCCTGGATTACAAATACAGCTTGACATGGAATTTTTACAAGCTGTTTTGACAGAGTGAATAACAAGAAATTTTTACCAACAGAACACTTTGGATTACAATATTTGGTATATTTTTTCTTTTTTCCCTTTTCTTCTTTTTTATTATTATTATTTTTTATTATTTACCTCTCCTATTTGTTCGGAGCCTATTGGATTACAAATTCTGATTTACTTGGTGGATTATAGCATATGATTAAAAGATAAAGATGAGCGTCCCCAATCTATCTAACGTTGGGAAGGAACTTCTGCTCCCTCTTTTGCTTCTGCAAGTCCAGTTTATCAGAGATCAATTGATACAATGCTCCAACAGGAAAAGGCTAATAACTTCCAAAAGGAAACTCAAGCGACTTTACAAGCAATTCAAAAGGCAATTGCTACTCACATGGCTACAATGAGAAACCACAAGGAGATGAAAGTGATCTTGACAAATGAATAAAAAAAATAATAACATGGACTCTCAATTTGAAAATTTTAAACAGATGGTTACAGATAACCAACAAAGAATCCAAAAAATAGAAGATAAATCAACAGAGGTTGACCAGAAATTAGGAGTTTTAAAAGATGAAAACCAGAAATTGATGCAAATAAATGGAGAACTGGAAGACTCGATAGCTGTTATGGAGATGGAAAGAGGTTCATATTTTTTAAGATTTCAAAATATAATGGAAGATAAGGAAGAGGATCTTCTAGACTTGATAACGGAATTACTGGCAGACACATTAGGAATTGGGAAACAGGAAATGGAAGGAGAATTAGATCAGATCTATTGAGTCAATTCAAACTATGCCAGAAGAAATAAAGTCCCCAGGAAAGTACATGTTAGATTTCTCAAAAGATCTATAAGAGACGAGATTCTGAGAAGAGTAAGAGATGAACCTTTGAAATACAAAGAAAAAGAAATTGTAGTCCTCAAACAAATCCCTAGAAATATAAAAGAATCCCGAAGAGAATACCAGTTTCTAACTAGGAAATTAATTGAAAAAGGAGTGAATTTCAGATGGCTGATTCCAGAAGGGATTTTAATCTATTGGGATACAAAAATATATATAGGATACACCACCTAAAGCAATGGAATTCTATGACAACCATAGAGCATTACTGAAAGGAGGTGATTTTGAATCTGGTACAAAGAGAGAAACAAAGAAACAGGAAGAAATGGCAGTAGAAGGAGCAGTCAAACCAAGAGAGAAGGGAGAAGCTAAAAACACAGAACAAGGAGCAAGACCAAGAGATCAGAGACAGATAAGACAGACTAGAAGATTAAGACCTAGATATAATTGAAAGAGATGGAGAAGAACAGTGGGATTTTGTCAATGAATATAAATGGACTAAATTTTCCTACAAAAAAAATTGCCTCCAAGAAACACATATTAAAAGACAACACTATAAGTTGTTAGAACAACCGAAAATTGATAAACTTCACTTTGCATTAGCACATCAAAAGAAAAGAGGAATAGCTCTATACATTAAAGAAACGATGAACCCTAAACAAATTTATGCAGACGAAGAGGGGTAGAAATAATGATGGATCAAAAACAGATACTGATGGTAGCAATATATGCACCAAATGATAAACAAGAACAATTTTACCAAAAATTACATTAAAAAATATTAGAATTGAACTATTAAAATCTCTGTATAATGAGAGACTTCAATGCAATAACAGATGAAACTTTGAACTATAAAAGCACTAAACAAGGGAGGAAAGGAGGAAATATATTACCTAAAGTGTTTGCAAAAATGATAGAAGAACTCTGTATCCAAAATATATGGAGAGAAAAAAATCCAAAGAAATTACAATATACATTTTACTCAAATAGACATAAATCATGGTTTAGAATTGATATGATATGCACATCTTTGGAACTTAGTACGATGATACAAGAAATTGAGATAGAAACTAATATTTGGGTAGATCATAACCCAATAAAGATGACTTGGAGAGGAACCAAGAAAAAATTAAGATGGTCCTTGAACAAATCTATATTGAAAGAAAAAATTTTTATACAACTAGCAACAAAGGAAATAGATTTTTTTTTCCAAAATAAACAAGAAAGAAGAAACATCGCTTCAAAATGTGTAGGATACGGCTAAAGCATATTTCAGAGGGTTGGCTATAACCTATACTGCTAAAATAATAATAATAATAATAATGATGATGATGATGATGATGATGATGATGATGATGATGATGATGATGATGATGATGATGATGATGATAAAGTTGGAAGGGACCTTGGAGGTCATCTAGTCCAACCCCTGCTCAGGCAGGAAACCCTATACCATTTTGGACAAATGGCTGTCCAGTTTCTTCTTAAAAACTTCCAGTGTTGGAGCATTCACCGCTTCTGGAGGCAGGTTGTTCCACTGGTTAATTGTTCTAACTGTCAGGAAGTTTCTCCTTAGTTCTAGATTGCTTCTCTCCTTGATTAGTTTCCACCCTTTGCTTCTTGTCCTGCCTTCAGGCGCTTTAGAAAAAAGAATAAAGAAAAGAAACAACAACAGTTAAAACTGAAGGAAAAATTCAGAAAGTTAGAATCAGAATTACAAATAGATTCACAAAAGAAAATACTTAAGAAACAAATGGAGATAATAAAACACAAATGAAATCTAGCTGAGACAGAAATAATGGCTCAACAGATTAAAAGGGCTAAACATTTTTTGAAAATGCCAACAAACCAGGGAGATGGTTAGCACATAGACTGAGAAAAGAAAAAGAGAAAAAAACTGATAAATAAGCTGCAAGATTCCAAAGGTGAATTACAGTTTCAAAATTATACAATTAAAAAAATCATCAAAGACTATTATGAGATACTTTACAGTGCAGAGGAAATTTCAAAAGGAAAAATACAGCAGTATTTAAAAAAGCAGACTTACCAAAAATCTCAGAGAATATTCAAAATATATTAAATGGGAAAATATCAATGATAGAGATTATAGAGGCTATAAAAAGGCAAAAAAATGATAAGACTCCAGGTCCAGATGGATTACCTGCAGAGCTTTATAAATCATTACAAGATATACTAAGCCCAATATTGAAAGAACTGTGCAATGAAATACTTTTGAAGGCTAAAATACCAAATACATGGACTGAAGCCAATATTACCTTATAGCCAAAGAAGACTCTGATCTAACGCAAATAAAAAAAACTATAGACCAATATCGTTATTAAATGTAGATTATAAAATTTTTCCCTCAATAATAGCAGAAAGATTAAAGAAATTTTTGACCGAATTTATATATACAGACCAAAAGACAGATAAAAAATATTTAAAGAATGATTCTTGATGTGTTAGAGTACTATGAAATTTATCCAGGGAAACAAATGGCTTTAATATTTCTTGATGCACAGAAAGCGTTTGGCAATGTAAACTGGCAATTTATGTTTCAGCAACTAGTGGAAATGGATTTTGAAGAAAACTTTATAAATGTAATTAAAACAATTTATTGTAAACAAACAGCCAAAATAATTGCAAATGGAGATTTTACAGAAAACTTTAACATTAAAAAAGGCACAAGACAGGGATGCCCACTATCTCCATTATTATTTATTCTAACACTGCAAGTATTGAATAGAAACATCAGACAAGATATAGAAATTAAAGGACTGGAGATAAAAGATGAAAAATATAAACTACAAGCATTTGCAGATGACTTGGTTTTTATATTGGAAGATCCGCTTGAAACAAGCACAAAACTTATGGAGAAAATAGAAAAATTTGGAGAAGTGCCAGGATTGAAAATAAACAGAGAAAAGACTAAAGTGCTAACAAAAAATCTAACAGAAAAACAAAAAAAACCAACTAGCAAAAAAACAAATCTTCAAATAGTTAAAAAAGTTAAATACTTGGAAATTTATCTAACAGCAAGATGTGTAACTGTTGTGTCCTGAGCCTGCAAAAGCAGGCTCGGGACGATGCAAGACTCCCAGGCATTGCAAAAGCTGCCCGGGACCAGACTGAGTGGTGGCGGCCTTGCGCACATGCGCGAGGCGAGAAAAGACTGCCTGCCATTGGCTAAGATTGCCTGGGGATCTGGGGGTATAAAAGGAGGCCTGCGTGCCTCTGCTCTTGTTGGTTGATAGTTGTCACAGAGTGAGAATAAAGATCTGTTTAGCAACATGCATTTCCTCTTTCGCCATTATTCTCCGGACTTAACACTGGCGACGAAGGTGGGATTCAGTGTAGATAGCTAGGGAAGCTCAAAGACTCACCCAAAAGAAGTCCGGAAGAGGGACGACGGCGTTGAAGTCAGCATCTATCCTGCCAGTACAGCATCGCTGGAGGGTGAGTGCAGCTGAAGAAAACCCTGTCCCTTTATCATGGCAAAAATCAGTCGCTTATCTGAATTTGGTGTCTCTCACCCGGAGAAATGGGAATCTTACGTTGCAAGGGTGGAGACTTACTTCTGCGTGAATCAGATAAGGGAAGATGGACTAAAGGCTGCCACAATGTTGTGCGTTTGTGGGCAAGACGCCTTTGAGATCGCCGAGAATCTAGTTGCCCCGGCCTCACTAGAAACTGTTTCATACTCTGATCTAAAGAAATTTTTGAAAGAACACTTCCAGCCCAAGCAATCTGTTATTGCTTGGAGGCACACATTTGAATTGAGAGATCAGCGAGCTGGGGAATCAGCAAAAGAATTTATTGCAGCCTTGAGAAGAGCGGCTAAATCGTGCGAGTTCAAGGATCTAGAAGAAAGGCTGTGCGGTCGTTTTGTATGCGGACTGGGGAACAGAGACTTACAGCAGAAGCTGTTTGCTAAGGAAGATGTCTCTTTCCAAGATGCTCTGCGAGAGGTTACGGCAGAGGAAGCTGCAGGCAGAGCGGTAAAGAATCTGCAGCCCACTCGAAGCGCTCCAGAGACTGCAACCATCCACAAGGAGGACGTGCGGGAGGACTCGGAAGAGGATCCTGAAGATGAAGTGGACAAGCTTTATCAAGCAGCCGGAAGGAGGCCAAAAGATCGTCCGGACAAAGGCCCAGCTGAGTTTCGATGCTTCGGATGTGGAGGTCGCCACAAGCGAGCGGAATGTCGGTTCCGTTCCGCCATCTGCCGAGCGTGCGGAAAGAAAGGCCACATCGGTGCGGTTTGCCTGGGTCGACAGAAGGTACAACCAAAGGAAGAATTGAATCTGAAAGGTACCAGGGTCCCCAGCCAAAACAGGGTGGGTTTCTGTGCAACACGCAGAAATATATTAAGAATAGGCACACACAAACCCCTTAAAAAGAAATTGTCCCTTAAAGTAAGACTGCAAGGAGTGCCATTGTCTATGGAACTAGACATGGGGTCTGCCCTATCCATAATTTCCCTCAACACATTTCACAAAATCTGCAGCAGCAGTGGCCAGCGAGCTTCGCTCAGGCCTTCTAATGTAATTCTTACTGATTTTCAAGGTGTGCGTTAAGGGGGAGGCCACCCTTAAGGTACAGTATAAGAATTTTGAAGGCCCCTTAGACGTGCTAGTTGTTGGGGGTGAGCGCACGAGTCTGATTGGACTCGATTGGTTTGAGGCTTTAGGAATCCAGGTAACAGGGCTGCACAAATTGCAGAGACCCTAGCAGGCGTCTGCAAGGAGTTTGCAGATGTGTTCAGCCCTGAGCTAGGATCCTACAAGGGACCTCCAGTTTCACTAAAGCTGGATCCAACTGTACAGCCAATAAGGATTAAACCTAGGAGAGTACCATTTGCTCTTAAGAGTAAAATTGATACTGAACTGGACAAGTTGCTCCAGCAAGGCATATTAGAGCCTGTAGACTCCAGCCCGTGGGAAACTCCCATTGTCATGCCTTTGAAGGCAAATGGGGACATTCGTATTTGTGCAGACTACAAGTGCACACTAAACAAGGCCCTACAGCAACATGCTTATCCTGTGCCTGTAGTGAGCCACATTTTGGCTTCTCTTAAAGAGGGTAAGATTTTTGCTAAGCTAGACCTGGCTCAAGCGTATCAACAGTTGCCTGTTGATGATGCAGCAGCAGCTCAAACTATTGTTACCCATAGAGGGGCTTTCAAGGTGAAAAGGTTGCAGTTTGGGGTGAATGTGGCCCCTGGCATTTTTCAAAGCGTAATGGAAAACACCCTGAGGGGTATTCCTGGTGTGTGTCCTTATTTTGATGACGTCCTCATCGCAGGGGACTCACCTCAAACGCTGGCAGAAAGATGAGGGATGTTTTGCTTCGTTTCCGAAGAGCAGGCCTTAGGTTAAAACAGGACAAGTGTAAGATTGGTGTCCATTCTACTGATTTCCTGGGGTTCAGGATAGATGCTCAGGGTATCCACCCTTCAGATGCTAAGCTCAAAGCTATTCAGCAGGCCCCAAGCCCTAAGTCTAAGGGTGAATTACAAGCCTTTTGGGGCTTATTGAACTTCTATCATGCTTTTCTGCCTCATAAAGCTGCTGTTGCTGAGCCCCTACACAGACTCTTAGATAAAAATGCCTGTTGGCAGTGGTCTAAAGTCCATGAGGCTAGTTTCAATGAGGTTAAGGCCTTGCTTACATCCAATGCGGTATTAGCTCATTTTAATGAGAAGCTGCCAGTATGTCTGGCTTGTGATGCTTCCCCCTATGGTGTGGGGGCTGTGCTTAGCCATTTGACAGCTGATGGGACTCAGGTCCCTGTGGCATATTATTCTAGGACGTTATCTGCTGCTGAGCTTAACTATGCTCAAATTGACAAGGAGGCCTTGGCTATTGTGGCTGGAATTAAAAAATTCCATGATTTTATCTATGGCCGCCCTTTTACAGTCTTTACTGACCACAAGCCTTTTCTGGGGTTGTTTACTACGTCCAAACAGACCCCTCACATCCTTTCCCTTCGCATGCTGCGATGGTCCATTTTTTTGTCAGCTTATGACTACTCGCTAGTTCACAAACCTGGAAAGGAAATGGGTCATGCTGATGGCCTAAGTAGACTGCCCTTGCCTGCTGTGGAGCCTGATCCTGTTCCTGCTGTACACATATTGTCCATTCAGGATTTGCCGGAATCTCCCCTTAACGCTAGGGATGTGGCTTCTGAAACTGCCACTGATCACACGCTTAAATGCGTGCTGACATGGGTGCTGTCAGGTTGGCCTGACAGATGCCCAGAGGAGGATTTCCAACGCTTTTGGGTCAAGAGGCACGAGTTGTCCACGTTCAAAGGCTGCCTCCTCTGGGGTTTGAGAGTTGTGATTCCGGCCTCCTTGAGGTCGAGAATCTTAGTTTCCTTACATGAGGGTCACCCGGGGATTGTCCGGATGAAAGCGCTTGCGCGCAGCCATTTGTGGTGGCCCGGCATTGACAAAGCCATTGAGGCCCAGGTACATGGGTGTCATGCGTGGCAGCAGTCCAGGCCAGAAATGCCTCAGGCCCCTGTTCATAGGTGGGAGGAAACACACACTCCATGGTCTAGAATACATATAGATTACGCTGGGCCCTTTCAGGGGCAATTCTTCCTGGTTGTTGTAGATAGCCATTCCAAATGGCTGGAGGTTGTGCCTGTGTCATCCACCACTACTGCTAAGACCATCCAGGTGTTGAGAAGCATTTTTGCTGCCCATGGTCTTCCAGATGTCTTGGTATCGGATAATAGTCCTCAATTTACTTCTGCTGAGTTTCAGGTTTTCCTACAAGCCAACATGATTTGCCACGCGACTTTAGCTCCGTTCCACCCTTCCACCAACGGTTTGGCTGAACGGATGATCCGCATCGCCAAGGACGCTCTCAAGAAACTGACTTATGGCAACTGGCATCACAGGTTGGCTGACTTCCTTCTAGCCCATCGTACTACTCCGTGCACTGTCACGGGTAAGTGCCCGGCAGAACTCCGTTGGGGTCGCCGGCTTGTGACTAAATTGGACAGGCTGCATCCGGAGCGAGTAGCTTCACAGGTGTCCCATCCGCGCACACCATGGGTCCTTCACGTGGGTGATCCTGTCTGGACCAGGAATTACGGGCCTGGACACCTCTGGGTCCCAGCTGTGATCTGCAAAGTCTCGGGCCCTCTGTCCTACGAGGTGTCCTTGGACGATGGTCGCGTTCTTCCCCCTCCATATCGATCAGCTGCGTGTGAGGCTGGACTCGCCTCGGTTTTCTCCTCTGCCTTCTCTGGGGGGGGGAGGAGGAGGGGGAATGCATTCTGATGATCAGTATCAGCAGCCAACATTAGCTGTTGAGGACACTATGGGTTCTCAAACCCCAAGTTCCGCAAGTGCTCCGAATAGGAATTCAGGGGGAAGGGGGCAAACATACACCCCCACACTCACTCCAGCCTGGGAGTCACACCGGAGGTATCCTCACTATCCACAGCCTAACAACAATACTCCAGACAAGGAGACTGACCGGGAGCATCCTCAGACCTCACAGCATACAAGAGAGCAGGCACATCAGTTTGGGGACTTGTCCTTTTCAGCAATGGCTCACAAAAGGAAGTCCCCGTGCAGTAGGGCTAACAGGGAGGTATCCTTGGACCCTATCACTACAGAAAGGAGCCAGGAAAATTACACCCCTTCAGGGAACAAGGAAAGGAGTTCAGAGGGCTCAGAAAGCATCCTAAGAGGCAGGTCGAGGGGTGTTGTATCATGAGCCTGCAAAAGCAGGCTCGGGACGATGCAAGAGTCCCGGGCATTGCAAAAGCTGCCCAGGACCAGACTGAGTGGTGCTGGCCTCGCGTGCATGCGCGAGGCGGGAAAAGATTGCTTGCCATTGGCTAAGATTGCCCGGGGATCTGGGGGTATAAAAGGAGGCCTGCGTGCCTCTGCTCTTGTTGGTTGATAGTTGTCACAGAGTGAGAATAAAATCTGTTTAGCAACATGCATTTCCTCTTTCGCCATTATTCTCCGGACTTAACAGTAACAATAAAAGAAGATAATTACGTAAGATTGCTAAAACAAATAAAATTGGATCTGGAAAAGTGGGAAAATTACAACTTTCAATGCTGGGGGGTGAATAGCAATAGTGAAAATGAATATCTTACCAAAAGTACTCTTTCTATTTCAAACGATTCCTGTAAGACTGGGAAAAGCCTTTTTTGATGAACTGAACAGAACAATACTGAAATTTATCTGGCAAGGAAAAAAGGCTAGAATTAGACTGAAAATGCTACAAGAAATGAAAGAAAGTGGAGGATTTGGACTGCCGGACTGGATGTTATACTACCAAGCAACTATTTTAACATGGCTTAAAGAATGGATAATGCTTAGAGACAAAGGACTATTATACCTAGAGGGGCATGACCTACAAATTGGTTGGCATGCCTTTCTGTGGTATGGGAAGAATAAAATACATAGATACTTTCAAAACCACTTTATAAGAAATGCACTTCTTTCAGAATGGGAAAAAATAAAAGCGAAAATTTATATCAAGATACCTGAATGGCTTTCAACAATGGAAGCTTTTGCTTACCCAAATGTAATTAATTACGACAAAGTTGTGACCTATAAAGATATGTTGGACAATGAAGGAAAATTGAAAGACAGACAAGATTTACTAGAACAAGCTATTGATTTATCATGGTGGCCATATTTGCAAATCCAAATGAGATATGAAAAAGATGTTAAAACAACGGGATTTTATAAAGAACAGACAGAATTTGACCAGATACTGTTAAAATCAGATGAAAAGTTGATTAAGAAACTCTATAAATCTTAAGCTTAAAGATGGAGGAAGAACAAATAAAAGAAACAATGATAATATGGGCAAAGAACTTTGGATATAATATAAAATTAGAAAACTGGCAAAAATTATGGGAAAGAAATGCTAAATTAACAAAAGCAATGGCATATAAAGAAAACTTATATAAAATGTTTTACAGATGGCATATGACACCAGTGAGATTAGCAAAAATGTTTAAAAATACTTCAAACAAGTGTTGGAAATACAACAAAGACCAGGTACTTATTACCATATTTGGTGGACATGCCCTAAAGCAAAAAGATTTTGGTTAAAATACATTTATGTTGGAGAATATGACTAAAAAACAAATAGACTTTAAGCCAGAATTATTTTTGTTAGGAATAATAGGCGCAAATTATGAGAAAGACTGTATATATTTAATTCTACATGTACTAACTGCAGCAAGAATTGTATTTACCCAACATTGGAAAAATGAAAATTTACCAACTGAAGAAAAATTAATTAAGAAAATTTTAGAGTGTGCAGAAATGGATAGATTAACTTTAAAGATAAAAGAGAAAGAAGATTAAGTGTATTTTAGAACATGGGATAATTTTTATCAATGGCTAGAAAAACGAGGTAGAGAGAAAGGAATGTGATATGTAACTTTGAATATATATTAGCAAGAAGAAGACCATCGAGCGATTAATTAACATATTGTTTATGATAATTAACTACTACTCATTGGGTTTTTTTAATTACATGAACCCAGACATTATGCTGTTTGCTAAATATTGAGAATGTTATTTTAAAAAACTCTAGCCCCAACCCTAACCCAAATCCCAATCCTAATCCCGACCTCACCTTATTCCTAATCCTATAAAAACTAATTATATATATATTCTGGTTTAAAATCTATATGTTTTTTAGTAATTTTCTCTAACCATATGAGTATTCTTGATCAGAATCTTTTGGCTTTGGGGTATGTTCACTAAAGATGGTAATAAGTGCCTGGTTTTTGTCTACATTTCCAACAGTTGCTAGACATGTTTTAAACATTTTTGTTAACCTCACCAATGTTAAGTGCCATCTGTAAAACATTTTGTATAGATTTTCTTTGTACGCCACCACTTTTGTTATTTTAAAATTTCTTTCCCAAAGGCTTTGCCAGTTTTCTAGTTCTATGATGTCCAAAATTCTTTGTCCATGTAACCATTTTTTTTAACTTGTTCCTCTTCCATCTTTAAACTTAACATATATTTATAAAGTTTCTTAATCAATTTTTCATGTCATGTCAATAGTATCTGGTCAAATTCTGTCTCTTCTTTATAAAATCCAGATATTTTAACATCTTTTTCGTATCTCGTTTGGATTTGCAGATATGACCACCACGGTAGGTCAATATCCTGTTCTAATTCTTGTCTGTGTTTTAATTTCCCTTCTTTATTCAAAATGTCTTTATAGATCACAATTTTCTCATAGTTAGTTAGGTTTGGGTGAACAAACGCTTCCATTGTTGAGAGCCATCCAGGTATTTTCATGTAAATTTTTGCTTTTACTTTTTCTCATTCTAGAAGAAGCGCATTTCTTACATAATGAGTTTGAAAATATCTGTGTATTTCATTCTTCCCATAAGTAGGCATGCCAACCGAGTTGTAGGTCATGTCCTTCTAGGTATAGTAGTCTTTTGTCTCTAAGGGTTATCCACTCTTTTAGCCATGTTAATACAGCTGCTTGCTAATATAAAGTCCAGTCCGGCAGTCCAAATCCTCCGTTTTCTTTCGCTTCTTGTAGCATTTTTAATCTATTTTTAGTTTTTTTTCCTTGCCAAATGAATTTCAGTATTAATGTATTTATTTAATCAAAGAAGTTGTCTTCTTTTATTGTTGCACATTTAATCCCCAAATATTTGATTTTTTTGACTATTTGGAGACCTGTTTTTTCTGACAATTGATTTTTTCTTTTTCTCTGAGATTTTTAGTTATCATTTTGGTCTTTTCTCTATTTATTTTCAGACCTGCCACTTCTCCAAATTCTTCTATCTTTTTCATAAGCTTAAGGCTTGTCTCAAGCAGTTCTTTTAGTATAAAGACCAGATCGGCTGCAAATGCTTGTAGTTTGTATTTTTCATCTTTTATCTCCAATCCTTTAATTTCTGTGTCTTGCCTAATGTTTCTGTTTAGTACCTCCAGTGTTAATATAAATAATAATGGAGATAATGGACATCCTTGTCTTGTGTCTTTTTTGATATTGAGGTTTTCTGTAAAATCTCCATTTACAATTACTTTAGCTATTTGTCTATAATAAACTCTCTGATAAATTGAAAGATAAAAAGGACAAGTATAAAAAGTGGAAAGAGGAGCACATAACTAAAGCAGAAATCAGCAAATAGTCCAAGCCTGCAAAGATGAAGTGAGGAAAGCTAAGGCTCAAAATGAACTAAGGCTTGCGACCAAAGTAAAAAATAACAAAAAAAGCTTCTTTCAACATCTAAAAGACAAGAAAAAAGTGAAGGAAATGATTGGTCCATTAGTGAGGGAAAGTGGCAAGAAAGTAACAAGCAACAAGGAGAAAGCAGATCTATTTAACTCATTTTTTGCAAAAAGTTGTAAAGTTATTTACCCTAGAAATTAAATCTAAAAAAGAAAAAAAAATCCCATGTCCTGTAAGTTAAGCAGTCTTTCTTTGAATCAATCTGAGTTCGATTTTTAAGAATTCTTTTGTCTTCTTTAAAATCCTTTCCCCTCCTATAATTGCTCGCCGCTTTTAACTCTCTTCTCCCCTAGTCCTTCTGGGGTCTTTACTTCATAGCTTCTTCCCAATCAGGGGATCAACTTTTCTAAGTCCATAAGGAATAAAAGTACAGGCTCACCCAGTTTCAGCATGCTGTTAACAATCAGCTGTTTAGTGGAGCGCCGCAGCTCCTCACTTTCCTTCCAGCTGGCGATGACTTGGGCTGTCTGGGCTTACCAGGCAGCCTTTCTTCCGTCCTTTTGGAAGGTTTCTTCAATCCGTCTGGACCGATCGCCATCTGGTCCGGACTCCTAAAGCATCCCTCCTTCTTTGTTGCCCCTCCAGGGCAACTTTCCGACCCCTTGGGGTCGCCGGGCAGAATGAAATCGGGCTAAGAAACCGGAGCCCCGGCTTCTTCCACCCGTCTCTGACGCCAAACTGGAAGTCTGGGACCAAAAGTGTTTTTAAGACCTTTTTATTTTTTTTATTTTTCTAAAGAAAAAGACTTGAAAAGTTTAACAATATAGGTTTTGGATCTAAAAACTGGAAAGTGGCATTGATGACATCTAGTGGTGAATTACAGCACTATAACATATTTATGCCTAAAAGAAACCTGACTTGAAGCCCAGACCTAGATAAGATTTTGGCTGGCCTTGGGACTATTTTATTATTGAGAATTACAGTTGAGAAAAAAAAGGCTTGGGGGCTGTTTATCTATGTGGCAGAAACGATAAACATTTTAAATTTGGCCTGTCTGAATTTTGAACATAAATACTGACTTTCAGAACTGCATTGTGGATTATTATTTTTTTGGAACACTTTGAATTATCAATCTTGATTGTCAAACAATCCTTAAAGATTCTTCTCTCTCCCTGGACAGAAAGGATATATTTTTTATTGGACAGAAAAATTTGAACTTTACTCATATCTGCTTAGGGGAGATTCAGGAATAGACAGTCGGTTGGATAAATCTATAAAGGCTACTTAATAAAATAAAATAATAAAATAAAATAAAATAATAAAATAAAATAATAAAATAAAATAAAATAAAATAAAATAATAAAATAAAATAAAATAAAATAAAATAAAATAAAATAAAATAAAATAAAATAAAATAATAAAATAAAATAAAATAAAATAAAATGATAAAATAAAATAAAATAAAATAAAATAAAATAAATAAATAAAATAAAATAATAAAATAAAATAAAATAAAATAATAAAATAAAATAAAATAAAATAATAAAATATAAAATAAAATAAAATAAAATAAAATAAAATAATAAAATAAAATAATAAAATATAAAATAAAATAAAATAAAATAAAATATAATATAAAATAAAATAATAATATAAAATAAAATAAAATAAATAAATAAAAAAATAAAAAAAATAAAATAAAATAATAAAATGGATGTTTCATACTCAGCGTTAAATAGTAAAACATCATCTTTAACATCTGTTCCCAGCAGCCTTAACTTGCCATATCATCAAGAAAATACTGATGAAACACTGAAAGAAAGTCTCTCCATGCTGAAATTAATACAAAAAACAATTATTCTAGCTTGTGAGCAGGTTACTAATAACACAAAGGACATAAAAGAACAATTTTCTAATTCAAATCTACTAACTTAGAAGACAACTACAGAGAAGGAACCAGCAACCCAGAAAATAGAAGGAAAACTAGAGAATGCTGACACAAACATTGATGATTCAAAGGAGCAAACAAATGACCAGACTCAGATAAATGAAAACTCAGAAGATATAATGATAATATTGGATAACCAAATTGTTTTCTTGTTCCAAATAATATATATAAAAATAGAGGAGAATTATTTGATGATCCAAATGCACTGACTTGGAAAGTTAGTTGGCAAAGAAAGAAAGCTAGAGTAAGATTGAAAGAAACAGAAGCTTTGACCTAATAGAGGGGATGCTATATTATTGATTAGAGGTTTGAATATGGTTAAGAATAGATTGTTAGAAATAGAAGCATTTTTATAACTAGATAGCTAGGATTTATAATCATGATATTATATCTTGGTATGAAAAGGGGAATAAGAATACATTAAGAACTTTAATAAGGGGACTTCTGGTGGCTCGGCAGCTGCCGAAGGGGGTTGTTTTGACAGCCTCCCATTCAGGACTGCGTAAGAATCGCCGAAACAGCGAGTATCAGCTGTTTGGCGATTTGAAACTTCTCTCCGGGCAAAGGAGAGAAGGAGAGCTTGCTCGTGAGTAGGAGTCGAGTTCCCTAGCCTCCCTGGGTGCTCCCAGCGAGGTGAAGGTGAGAACTCCTCCGGAGCTCAGAGCTTCTCCGCAGATCGGGACGTCTTCGCTGCTAGCGAAGCCAGACGCCGTCTCCACTTCTGATTTTTTTTTTAATTAAATTGTGAGTATTTTAAACAGACGGAGCTAACTAGGAAGTTTGGACTTTCTATAAAGAACTTAAAACTTTGACTCAGACTTGAAAGTATTCTTCTCAAGGATTGAAAATCGAAAGTTACTTTTTGGAGAAAAAAAATGGCTGCGGTTTGCCGCTTCTTTGTTCTAAAGAGACACTTTTACTTTCCTTCCGGTTGTGGATGGCTACATTGTTAAAACTGTAAAAAATCTTTAAAAATTAAGGAAAAATCTCCAAAAAATAAGAAAAATTAAAGGAAAACTTGCTTGACTTCTAACTGTTTTGGACTGTATATTAAGTAAATTTTTAAACTTCAGAATGGCTTCTAAACGAGGTGCAGTTCCTCCAGCACTTAAGTCAGCTGTTTCCTCTCCAGCAGTACAGACTACGCAACAGAGAGCTAAAACTCCACCACCCTCTTCACCACCTTATATTACTTTAAAGGATTTACAGGATTCTTTGATGCAGATGCAGATGCAGATGTCTAAACAAATTGTACAACAAGTAAGAGTGGAGACAGAAGAGCTACTTGCTAAAAAGAATGATGAACTGTGTGAGAATATGTCTCAAATCTTTCAGGGCTTTGCTTTTCATATGGATCGTATAGAGAACCGGGTGGAGGAAGTAGGAGAAAAAATGGAAGGGGTGGAGGAGAGAATGGAAAAAGTAGAAGAAAGTATAGAGATTGTTCAAAGTGACATTGTAATGGCGCAATTTAGAGAAATGGAACATGCAATAAGAATCAGAGGCCTTCAAGAAAATGCACAGGAGAAACTGAGAGAAGAGGTAACAGCTGCTTTGGCGTTGGCTTTAGACTGCAACCCTGAAATTATCTATGGAGAGATTGAAAAAATATTTAGAGTCAATTCATGGATCGCACGTCAGAGAAAACAGCCCAGGGATGTTGTTGTTTATTTTTCCAGAAAAACACGTAGAAATGAAATTATACAGGCCTTTTACCAGCAAAAGTTCCAGATTGCTACTCAGGATATTATACTTTTGAAAGAAATACCTTCAAAGATTTTAAAAAAGAGAAAGGANCAACGGTGTTGAAAGCTGATTCACCTTCTACATCACCAGCTAAAGGAGTAGAAGAAGGAGTGGAGCAACTGATTGTGGAATTACCTGGAGCTATGTCGTTATCTGCAGGAGATGTTCAGAATTTACAAGTGTTGGAGGCAAAACAAGATCCAAAAGATCAAAGAATGACACGTGCGGCTCATAAGCGCAAGGAAAGAGAGCAACAGAAAGAGGCTATGTCCCAAACATCTGCAACTACTTCGGAGCCAGTGGGAGGAGCCAGGCCTAAAAGATCTGTTACAATGGATCTCCAAGGGTTGATTCAGAAGCTCCAAAAACCAAAGGATGGTTAAGTTAATAACTTTAAATGTTAATGGACTGAACTCACCACAAAAAAGGAGAAAAATATTTTATTATCTGAAACAGCATAAGAATGATATTATATGCCTACAAGAAACACATATTACATTAAAAGATCAAAAGTACTTATTTAATCCTAAATTGGGTGTACATTTTGCGGCCTCCTCTCAAAAGAAAAAAGCGGGTGTAGTCCTTTATATCAAGAAGGAACTGATACCAAAAGTAATAGATACTGATGCAGAAGGAAGATTTGTATTTGTGGAAATCATTTTGAATGGGAAAAAATGTCTTCTTGTGGGATTATATGCACCAAATTTATATCAACAACAAAAGCAATTCTTTACTGTTTTGCATCAAAAGATAATGCAACTGGATTACAAATCGGTTATTATGATGGGAGACTGGAATGGTGTAATAGATCCAAAAAGAGATAAAAAGACTTCAGCTAAAACTTCAACACAAATCAAATTGCCTAAAAGTGTTTTTGCCCTACAGGAAGATTTTGAGCTAAGAGATATATGGCGTGAAAGGAATATGGGACAAAGTGATTTCACCTTTTTTTCGGATAGGCATCAATCTTATTCTAGAATTGATTTTATTTTGATCACTACTGACTTGATGCCTAGGATTAAGAAGGTAAAGATTTTTCCTAAGATTTTGTTGGATGGAGATTTTAATTGAGGGAAATAGTAGAAGGACTTGGAGATTGAATGAGAATTTATTGAATTATGAAACAAATGTGCAGAAACTAAAGGATCACTTAAAAGACTTCTTCGCGTTGAACATGAACAAAGGCACTCCTATATCGATGGTCTGGGATGCAAGCAAAGCTGTTATGAGGGGTGCCTTAATTTCAATGAATTCTGCTTATAAGCGAAAACAGCAGCAAAACTATAAAGACATTGAGCAAGAGATAAAAATAAAAGAAAAAGCTTTCTCCCTAAATCCAATGGACAAGAGTTTAAAGGCATCTATTGTAATGCTGAAAGAACAGTATAATATGTTGCTCTCTGACCAAATTGCTATTAATCTGAAATATATGAAACAAAATACATTTTGCAATGCAAATAAACCTGGAAGATGGTTAGCGTATCAATTACGCAAGAAACAAAAACAAAGACTTATTGAGAAAATAAACTATAAGGGTAAAGAAGTTTTTCAACAAGACTTGATCAAAAGGGCCTTTACAGAATATTTTGCTAAATTATATGCCTCTGAGAATATACAATTAAATGAAATAGACAATTATTTACAACAAGCAAATTTGCCTTGTCTTTCTGAGGATCAAAGAGGACTGATGAATGGTATGATCACGGTGGAAG
>NW_015388849.1:21243-30034 GCF_001527695.2 Protobothrops mucrosquamatus
TTAATGGTAGAAGATGTGAACTTGATAAAACAGATTAAAGATCAAAGTAGAGCCCATATTAGGAGAATATATAGTGTATTGATAGAATTTGATTCGGAAACGGAATTGGTTAAAGATTGTATGATTAAATGGGCTCAAAATATCCAAGAACCAATTAATTTGGAAACTTGGGAGAAAATTTGGGTAAGAAATGTCAAGTTCACTCAAGCACAGAATTTAAGGGAAAATTTCTATAAAATGTTTTATAGATGGCATTTAGATCCTCAAAAATTGTCTTGCATGTACCCGAATCTGCAACCAAAATGTTGGAGATGTGGTAGTATGGATGCTACTTATTATCACATTTGGTGGACATGTAGGGATGTTAAAGCTTTTTGGATTAAGATTTGGTGGAATATTCAACAGATTTTTAAGAAAAAGATAAAATTTACACCGCAGTTATTTCTCTTGGGTATTATGGATAATTTGGATCAAAAAGAAATGACACTGATGTTGTATTGTATAACAGCAGCAAGGACATTAGTTGCTCAAAATTGGAAAAAAAAGATATTACCAACCATGGATGATTGGAGACAGAAAGTATCATATTTTGCAGAGATGGCAAAAATATCCGCGTACCTGAAGGATCATTCTCAGGATAAATTTATCTCAATGTGGAGAAGATGGATAGATTATATTCAGAGAAAGTATGAACTGAAAAATTATTATGTAGCTTTTGATTAAAAACTTAGAATAAAAACAGGTATATTATATAACATAACTTAAATATTTTTTTTCTTTTGTTGTATTTTAATGTTATTTTAGAGTCACAGAAACTTTGTACTAGTGTGTAGTAATAATGAGTAGTTTTGATTAGATTTGGAAGATTATGTATGTATTTCCTAGATTAGCTTTGGGAAGTCCTGGGGGGGAGGGGGGAAAGGGGTAGGTTGGTATTATAGATTTGTATGTATACATATGTATGTTTTGTTTTTTTTTAAGAAGGTGTCCGGTGATACCTCAACTGCACTGGCGGGATGGTTGAGGGAGAAAGGGAGGTAGGCAAGAGGGAGGAAGGAGGAGTGGCGGTAGGATGGGAGGAGGAAGGTGTAGGTAAGTGAGAGGGTGGTGCGGGAGGGGGACACCGGACACATCCGTGAATGTATTGATTGGTGTTGATTTTTTTTGTTTTGGTTGATATTGTGATAAAAAATTTGTTTTTGTTTTTTAATGAAAAATTAATAAAAATTTATTCTAAAAAAAGAAAAAAAAAGAACTTTAATAAGGGATTTTTTTGGTTGTCCAAATACAACTTGTTTTGAAATTATAAATGATTGGGACACTTTGAACATGGATGGGAAACTAAAATTGAAAAAAAGCAAAAATAGGATATGGATTAAATAAGTGGAAATTGAATGCAAATGCAATTAAGATATGTTTTGGCTGGAAAGATATTCTAAACTGATATTATTGATATTATTAGAAAAATGTAACAAATGTTGATATGTAGTTGTATGTTTGCTAACAATAATAAGAATTGTATTTGCTTAATGCGGAAAAATTGTTATTACCAGGAGAGAATGTACTGGCGGGTGTAACATTGGACCTAGTTGGAAAAACTTATATGTATCACCGAATTCTTAATGGATTCAGTCATCACGTTGTCTATTGAGCACTTGTTTGTGAAAATAGAAAATTAATAAAACATTTATATATATAAAAAAGAGGCTAGACAGTCACTTGTTTGAGATGGTATAGGTTCGCCTGCTTGAGCGGGGGCTGGACTAGAAGACCTCCAAGGTCCCTTCCAGCTCTATTCTATTCCAAATGTGTAGAGACAACGCAGTTTCAGATGCTTCTGACACTATGTTTCTTGTGGAGTAAATAAATACAATACAAGCCATCACCGTGCAGAAGGCATCTTTTTTAGAGAGTGAGAATACAACAGGAATAGGAAATGCATCACAGGAACAATAGAGATGAAACATAGAGTAGCAATGTGACACAGGAAATAAATATAATAGAGATGAATGATAGAGCTGCATATAACAACACCCCTAACAGAAACTGCCCCTGGAGAAAGGAGGAGAACCATTGTAAAACTGTTGTGAATTTATATTTAAAAGGTCAGTGAAATAAACATCAGGACCAACCCCAGCTTACAAAACAGAGGACTGCCTTTTGAGCTTCACAAAAATCTTTTGTGGGTTCTGTTGTTCTATTTGAAATATCCTTAAAGTTTAAACAATAATTGTTTTCAAAAGTAAGAAAGATTTCTTATTTTACAACAGTAAAATATATGGCATAATGAAATAGCATGAATTTAAAAGACAAACTCATTCACACTCTTGTCATGTAAATTCCCCCCTTCAAATAACTACATAGCCTGAAATCTAGTGTTGCCCATGTTTTGAATAGTTACTCTTATGAAAGTAAAAAGAATCCTGCTCAAAACTTATGTAGGCTAACATTTTGCACCATATACTAGCCAGCTATATATCTTCAGGAAGCTTGAATCATGGATAGGAGAATGAAGGTCCTCCATTAATATTTTTTTCCAGTCCCCTTTCATAATTATCTGCATTGGTGATTGTCATCACTTCTGATTGCAGTGAATTCCTTGTGTAACCATATATTATGTACCAGAGCATTTTCTTCTTCATCATCATCATCATCATCATCATCATCATCATGATAATGATAAAATTGGAAGGGACCTTGGAGGTCAACGAGTCCAACCCCCTGCTCAGGCAGGAAACCCTACACCATTTCGGACAAATGGCTGGTCTATTGGTCCTGAAACTCCCTACAATTACTATGGGTTTAAAGGCCTAAGATATGATACTGGGAAAACAGGATACAAGTTTTCTTTATCCACATTTTATACCATACATAATATTTTGTACCACTATCAATGTAGCACTATATTATGTATCGCTATAAATTAAAAACCCAGCACTACTTTTTAATGTTTTAATTGGAACAAACTGCCTCCAGAAGTGGTGAATGCTCCAACACTGGAAGTTTTTAAGAAGAGACTGGACAACCATCTGTCCGAAATGGTGTAGGGTTTCCTGCCTGAGCAGGGGGTTGGACTCGATGACCTCCAAGGTCCCTTCCAACTTTTATTATTATTATTATTATTATTATTATTATTATTATTATTATTATTATTATTATTATTATTATTATTATTATTATTATTATTATTATTATAGATCATCGCACAGTCAGCCAGATGTTCAGACTGGATTTGGCATTTTGTCTACCTATCGAGTCCTTACCCAGGACCTGGGATAGGCAGATGATTTTTTATTATTATTATTATTATTATTATTATTATTATTATTATTATTATTATTATTATTATTATTATTATTATTATTATTATTATTATTATTATTTTGCACACTTTACCCATTATCAACTTCTCTCAAACAGTTCTTCTAATTATATGTTTGTCATAGTATTAATTATAAACAAAAATACTTTCCCAAAAAGTGTTTTGAATATTCCTCCTGATATAATCTATCCATATTGATACCTCACTATTCAAAATAATTTTATTAACATTTATTTACTAAGGGCTGAGTAAAAACATTTTCTTGCTCTCATAGCAACTTGAATCATCCATTCATTCATTAATAGAAAATATAATATTTTCCTTTCTGATCCCCTTAAGTGGTTAATCTATTGAAATATTTATTGGTCTGCCCTGCTCAGAACAAAGCAGAACAATGAGCTAACCTACTCACATTATTTTAGAGCAACATGAAGGGTGCACCCTGATTATTTTTGTTGTTGTTGTTCTTCTATAGAAATGTGCATCCTATTTAGATTGGAAAGTTTCTTATATCTGTAGTTGTGGCACTGGGATTTAGAGAATACAAATGTCACATTAGGGTATAGTAAGACTAAGTTATATCCCTTATATATCTGGACCTCAGGCATTTGAAGCTTTTATCAATGTGATGCTTGACAAGTATGTTGGCTTCCAATTCTTACAATGCTCCATTACTGCTCTCAAGGAAAACATCCTTCAGGAAAATAATTATAAAGCCTATACCATTATTAAATTGAGCTAGAATAAACACTAGCTCATCAGTGCAGGAGTATCTCTCTCCTGCCAAACTATCACATTTCTGTTAATAATAATAATTTATTCTGACTCTTATTTTTCCTTTCAAAACCTCTATACACCTGATGACGGGGAATGTGATCCATGAAAGCTGATAAATAATAAATTGGTTAGTCTTCAAGTGTCACAAGACTCTTGTTTCTTTTTTATCAATATTTGATTTGCTCTAGCAGTTACTGTAAGCACTTCCATGAAAAGTGGGGCTGTATTCCAAAAAGTAAAGATGATTAGTTAAAAAGTTGATATGAGGAATTAAATATAAGCTTAATCACAGTTATTTATACATGATTGTTCCCCATATATTTAATAATTTCTCCTTTCTTTTACATATAAACTGTAATTTAGAAGCAGTTGATGGAATCTGAGGATTTAAAGTTTTAATGAGCTCAGTCTCCAGGGCCAGATGTAGTACTGGCCCTGTACATTCTAGAGTACTGAAGGAGCTAGCAAAATGATTGCAGAACTGCTCTCAGTAATCTTCAAGAATTGCCGGCAAATTGGTGATCTCCCACAAGACTGTAGGAGAACAGATGTTGTTCCTATTTTTAAAAAACTGAAGGGATGGGAGGAGAACCTAGGTAATTATAGATCTATCAGCTTGATATCCTTGAGCAGATTATTAAACAGCATATTTGTGAGCACTTGGATAAGAATTGGAAAAGCCAGCATGGCTGATTTATAAATAAATTATACCAGTCTAACCTTACCTCAAGACCCAATTTGGTATAGTGGTTAAACAGAGTGGTTAAACAAATGTGAGTTTGTAGTCTCACATTAGGCACAAAGACAGGAGGGTGACCTAGGACCAGTCTCTCTCAGCTCTAGGAAGAAGGCAATGGCACAGCACTCCCAAAAATGCTGCCAAGAAAACTGCAGGGACTAGCCCAGGAAGTTGCCAAGAGTCAGCACTGACTCAAAGGCACTTAAAACACAAACACAAATCTTATTTCATATCTTAAGAGTTACTGGCTTAACAGACCAGAGGAGTTTCATGAATTCCAATGAAATTCTCATTAAAATATTAAATTATGGCTAGATGATACAACTTCAAATGGATTCATAATTGGTTGAATGATATTCCTCAGAGTACTCATAAATGAGTTCATATCAGCTTTGAGAATATTGTTAAGTGGATAGCTACAGACTTTGTTCTCAGTTCTGGACTGTTCAATGTTTTTATTAATGAACTAGATAAAGGGGTAAAGTTTTCGTATTCACAGTCTGGGAAGGAGGAGATAGTATGAAAATTAAAGAAAGTTTTAATTTTGTATATTCCTCTTTTACCAGGTAAATTAACAGTGAGCTGTGTTCTGGGCACCACAGCCTAAAAAATACATTAACAGACTGAAGTGAGAATGATTAGAAGTCTGAAAATCAAGTCCTTTATAGTACATATTAAAGGAACTGGGTATGTTTAGCTTATAGAGAAAAAGACTGGGGAATGATCTGAGGGGAGATTGGAAGTCAGGAAAGCTAAGGTTCAAAATGAACTAAGATTTGCAACAAATGTCAAAAATAATAAAAAAGAAGATCTTTCAACATGTAACAAACAAGAAAAAAGTCAGGGAAATGATTGGTCCACAGATGGGAGAAGATAGCAAGGAGGTGATGGGTAGCAGGGAGACAGCAGAACTGCTAATTCATTCTTTGTATGTGTCTTTAGACAAAAGGAAAAATAGATCAACCTATCAAAAGCAGTCCCACAAAAGACAGAATAGGAATACAAGTTAAAATAGGCAAGAAAATGGTAAGAGAACACCTGTCTACTCTGGGCGAGCTCAAAAGACCAGGACCAGATGGATTACATTCCAGAGTTCTGAAGGAGCTGGCAGACATCATCTTGGAACTACTGAACCATATCTTTCAAAGATCCTGGAACACTAGTGAACTACCAGAAATGGAAAAGAGCTAATATGGTTCCAATCTTCAAAGAGGGGAAAAAATGGATCCAGGAAACTACAGACCAATCAGCCTGACAACAATACCTGGGAAGATCTTGGAAAAATTAATCAAGTAACGGATCTACAAACACTTAGAAATAAGCAAAGCTAACAGAAGCCAACATAGGTTTGTCAAAAACAACATGCCAGACAAAGCTGAGTAAATTAGTGAATCGGAAATACTGTGGACATAGCTTACTTAGACTTCAGTAAGGCATTTGACAAAGTAGACCACAATCATCTACTTGGTGAAAAAGAAAAATGTGGACTTGA
This sequence comes from Protobothrops mucrosquamatus, assembly GCF_001527695.2. Classification (NCBI taxonomy): domain Eukaryota; kingdom Metazoa; phylum Chordata; class Lepidosauria; order Squamata; family Viperidae; genus Protobothrops; species Protobothrops mucrosquamatus. The sequence continues at coordinate 27,574 of NW_015388849.1, forward strand.
CAACATCACCAACAGATGGATTTGCAGCTTGCTGACCAACCGCACTAAATGTGAAGTCCTCAATGGAGGGAAGCACGCAGTAGAGTACCACAAAGTTCTGTCTTGGACCCAGTACTCTTCAACATCTTCATAATCTGATGAGAGGATAAAAGGAGAGCTCCTTTAATTTGCAGATGACACCATACTGGAGGAATAGCCAACATGCTAGAAGATGGGTGAATTCCACTATGTATTTTTTTGAGGACATCGGCTATATTTTTTTTCCTTTGGATTCTTTTTTAAGGAAGTGAGATGGGTGGACCTATCAATTGTTTCAACCAACCAACCAATCACCCACCATCATAGATCAGATAAAAAGTCTGTAGTAATTACCTAAATACTTCCACACAAAACAGAGGTCCCGTGTTCCTGTTATTACTCAGAAGGTGGTATTTAAGGCAAGTTGCTATCTGGAATAGTGAAAGTAACTAAACCATCAAGGCTAGTTGCTGCTGATTCTACTGCCCTTTATATTCTTATTCTTTTAAAATTTACTAAAATTTACACTCCAATATATCTGAATATATCAAGCTGTGCTAGGTTTAACCTACTGGAAAGTAAGCATGCATAAAGATTATAACTGAATAGTCCCAATTTTCATAAATGTTTGAAACGGAATATAACCAGTAAGAGAAAAACAAGACAAACAAAGCCATGAATTCATAGATGACCAGGTTGAGCCTGAGGGAGGGGTCAAAGGCATCATCAGTATTGAGTCCCTTCACACCCACAAGAAATCTAAGTTCAGTCCACCTTGAATTCCATTGACTCTTATCTACCATCAATTTGCTTTGACCATCAGTAATTCAGATTCTTATAGAGAGCATAAGCTTGTAATATGCCTTTATATTCATTTGAACTCCCTGGACTTCTGATTTCCCGCACTTAGCAGAATGTGCCCTCCATCCATTATAACTACAGTATATTCCTCATAATGTTCTCCAAGAAATTAATTGGATGCAACAAACTCCAAACTGGTGGCATTATTCTTACACTTTGTGGAATTCTACATCTCCTCAAACCTATCCAAAAAAAGAAACAAAATAGATCCAAATCTGGGATTTTACAGGAATTTTAATATTAAACTATTCAAATGTGTTGTCTAGACCATCAGAGACAATTTTGTACAGATGAGTCAGCTATCTGTAAGGTACAGTATCACCAATAATAACCCGTTTGTCAAGAAATATATCCACAGTCAATTACCTTAATTATGTATTAATATCAAAGGAGAGGTAGATGGGTAAGCTGGTGAGATGTTATTACTCTTTTTTTAAGAGGAAGAAATGGAACTGGCAAGTCTGAAGAGTCTAGCTGGGAATATATTTTGATTGTCTTGTAGAAGGGGGATGAGGAAGACAGTAAAATATCTTGGAACCATATAATTAACAACACTGCACATTTATTCATTTATGAAATTTGTCTACATCCTAAAACTATCTAGATCCTAGCACCTTGCCAAATTCACAGAGTGAAAATTCAGTATAGAATAAGAGTTAATTAAAATAGCAATTCTAATTCACAATTCAGCTAATACTATAAGTAATGATGGAAAATGGGATTGCTGGGTACAATTAATCTTCAAAGACCCTCTGGAAGTGCTTCACCTGCTGTCAGGACGCCTCAAATGTATTTGTCTCCACCTCACCTCTTTCATTTATTCCTTCCCTGCTTGAGCTTATGTATTCATTTTCAGGGCCTGCCATTCTGTTGGAGTGGGGTGCTTGCATGGGGAGGGGGAATGTTATCTGCTTTGCTCTGCTCTGTACGGGGTGCCCTCCCTCTGGGTGAGAGGAATGTGAACTGAAAACATATGCCTTATCTCCAGACAATGGAACCTAGGACCATTGGGAAATGGAACCGAGAGAGAGACCTTGAGAAGCTGGCTAAATCTCCAGATTCTCATAACAAGCTGACACCTGTGGATTGATTGGATTTCAACCAGACAGTTGGACATGGGGTGAGGGGTAGGAGTCCTGAATTTCCTTTTTTATGTAATCCTTTACATGCTAAATATTTAGCCCTTGCTTTGGTCTCTTGCCATCACTAACTCAATAAAAAGTTCCTTCTGGGACAATGCCTGTTTCAAGAGTTCTGCTTTCTTGGGAGATCTAGTTGAGGCAGGTCAATGTCTTGCATACACATCTAGTATTTGGCTAAATGTTATGTGCTCCTAAAGCGTCTTGTAAGGAAAGAACCCTCAGAGGGATTTAAGGCATTTCATTTTCATTTTCATTTTATTAAATTTATACCCCGCCCTTCTCCCGGAGGACTCAGGGCGGCTTACAGCCAGTTTAAAAACAATAATACAATACCATACAAATTTAAAAATGATTAAAAATAAATATTTGAATAGGCCGCTTCTACTAAAATTTTGTTAAAACCAATTAAAATACCCCTAGGCCAGTCCTGCCCGCTGAAA
>NW_015388849.1:30134-39273 GCF_001527695.2 Protobothrops mucrosquamatus
GCCAGCCGACACTGTCTGGTTGACGGCACCCTGAGGAGGGCCTCTCTGTGGGAGCGTATCGGCCGGTGGGAGGTAATCTGTGGCAGAAGGTGGTCTCGGAGGTAACCAGGTCCAATGCCATGGTGCGCTTTAAAGATGATAATCAACACCTTGAAGCGCACTCGGAAGGCCACAGGCAGCCAGTGCAGCTCGCGCAGCAGCGGCGTTACATGGGAGCGACGGGTCGCTCCCATCACCGCCCGCGCGGCCGCATTCTGGACTAACTGGAGCCTCCGAGTGCTCCTCAAGGGAAGCCCCATGTAGAGAGCATTACAGTAGTCCAGGCGGGAGGTGACAAGAGCATGGGTGACTGTGCGCAAGGCATGATTTAATTAATCCCGAATTCCATTCCGTCTCATGGGAAAACATATGTACAAAACCAATCATTTATTTGGAGAGAAGTCTTGTGGCGTCTGAACGGGGCAGCCATTAGTCATAAAAATACACGAGAGGCAAACGCGATTCTAGGTCATGTATATCTAAGAAACTTCCATTCATTACTGAAGCTGCTCGTTTCTCTTCGAATGGCAACCCAGCTTCAGGCTTGATGTTCCAGCTTGACTCCACCAGCCCCCTTTTGAAGCCTTTGTTTTCCTCTGAAGAAGCGACCAGCCGCTCCCGAGCAGCTTGAACCAAGCCCCTCTTGTTCAGTTGATGCTTCTGCCCGCAATATCGTCGCCGAATCGGATTCGCCGAAGCGCGCACTCAGCTTCGCGCAGAAGGAATGAGGTGTACAGCAGGGAGTGCGGAGCACCTGTCTTCCAGTCCCGGGCCAGCCACCTTGAGAAGAACCGGCGAGAAGCAGCATAGCGGCAGGAGGGGACCGCTTGCCTGGCTTGGTCAGATCGCGAGGGTGAGAACAATAGACTCAGCCCAATCTTGCCCCCCCCCCCGCGTCAGCATGATTTTTTCATTTAAAAAGAAGACGAGTAAGAGGTGTCCGTGCTCTTTCCCCTTTTTATCGATCCAATACTATATCAGACAAACGCAAATCAAGAGGAGCCAGATTGCTAGAAGACAAAGTTAATGCAAAGAGGCGATTCTGCTATAAGGCGGAGGGAGGTTCCACGAAGTCGTTGCAAATTTCAGGCAAGCGAGCTAAAAAAAATGAAATCGGACGGGGTGGAGAATAGAAGAAACACTTAACCGATGGCGGAGACCCGTCTTTCCTGAGTTTTGCAATGTTGCAGAGACCGTGTTCCTTCAAACCTCCAAATATGGATTAATTGGCAACAAAGGCTCCCCCAAGGTTACAGTTCTTCATTGTACGTTCGTTGTCATGGCTGGACTCTCTTTTGTTCTTTCTGCTAACTGATATAAGTTAAAATACTTTGTCTAAATATCCTCCCCCCCCTCCATTCTCGCATAATATCAAGTCAGGGCAAATTACAGCAGAAAAAAAAAGATTCTTTCTGATAACATCTACACTCATAAACAACATTCTCAAGGTCAGGTATACAGTTGTAGGGACCAATAGGAGCAGTTCTCCAGTTTTGTTACACGCCCCTGCCCAGAGACCCTTTCGGTGACTGCAGGGTGAGGAGAGGGAGAAGGAGTGGGCTTGCCCGAACACGGCCCTCCACCTGAGCTCTCCTGCCTTCGCCTCAATTGCACGACAATTGCTTGCCGCAGGTAGCAGAGTTAAGGGTTACATGGGGAGCCTCGCATGTCCGACAAGGGCTGCTGTGACCAAAACTTAACTTGAACCCGGGGAGAGTGAGTACAGCTACAGAAGGTAAAACCAGCTTTTTCTTTTTTCTCTCTCATGCTTGTGCTAGGCCGAATAATTTTTACACATATGTTTACACAATTTCTAGCTTGCTTATTCATTAATAACAGTCAAGATTAAGGACAATTGTATTGGTTTAAGCATGTGCACAATTTCTGTCACATTTAATCTGGATTCCTAGACCAGGCTGGATTCCTGACTGGCATTACTCAGGCATCATTTTTATTTTATGTCATTTGACAGTACAGCAAATAAATACAGTTCAGTTTCAAAATACCTGATTTTTGTAGTTCATTTTTCACACTTTTGCAAAAATCAGCATTTTTTAAATAAATGCTTACAATAGCTGGTATTTTGGTTATAGCTGTGCCATGTGGGTGAACAAAGACTTCCTTCAGCTATTTTCATTCTTTTCATATGCATACGTTATAATTTATGAGATAGATAGATAGATAGATAGATAGATAGATAGATAGATAGATAGATAGATAGATAGATAGATAGATACTAAACAAGAGGCCATGTGAGTTAAATTATTACAGTCTAATAATTTTGCTCATGATTCCTATCAGTCAACTCAGGACTTTTAAGGGTAGAGAAATTTCTGTCAAGTAATTCTCAGCTGTTGCTGCATATATCTGAGTCTCAGTTTTTGAGATCAACCTTGCTTCCTATACCAGGCCTAACTAAGCTCTGCTCAGATCATGTGGTTGAATCAAGGCTTAGAATGTGCTGTGGAGATGGGGTTCAATTATTCCAAGTTATATGAGAATAATTTTGACTATGAGAGCCAAGAACGACAACAACTGATTCTGAAGGATCTCTGTACTTCAACAATTGTAAGTATCTATGAATAATGAACTATAAAGCCAAACACACACAAACTGTGTAATTGGCTCATTCAAATTGTGTGTGTGTGCGTGCGTGCGTGCGCGCAAATAATTTGCAGTACTCAGAACAATAAAATGTTCTTGCGGGCTCTTAAGCTATATAATTTAAAAATAACAGGAAAATATCAGCTGTATTGGCTGCCCTCTCTGGAGTTATAATACTGATGGTTTTCTCTTGATTTTTCCTGTTTGGGCACAAGCCATTTCTGACAAAATAGAATGGGAATTATATACCATCATTCAAACAAGTTAAAAAATCTTAACTGTTGAGTCAGTGTATACTGTATAGACATACGATGTAAAATGTAAGAACATCCAGAAGAAAAGTGCAGCATGAAATGTGACACAGTTTTCTCTTGTTGATAAAGTTGTTAAGCAGCACTGGGCCACATATGGAGCTTTTGGAGCATCTGTTCATTGTAATCTCCCTGCAAGAGAGGTCCAAAATGTGTTGGACCTCCTGCTTCTAGATAAAGTAACTGGTGCAGCTGAAATCTTCTGTTAGCATTACACGTTGCCTTCTTGAGAATTTGAGAAATTGATTCAGAAACATATTGTCCATTGCTTAGGTAGGTGGTAGTAGTAAATTCCTATTTTTATTTTTTTTAATTCCACCAAAATTTTATACTTTTATATTTCTTTAATTTTTTATATTTAGAGATATTCATTTCTCCATGGACAATGTGGACTCTTTATATCAGCCTTTCATCAAACTGCAGGGAAATGAAATAAAGAATTAATATGCAATATTTTTTCCATATAATCAAGTCCTAAAAATTTCAAAACATGCTTTGTTTTGTAAGTCACTTGAATCATGTTGCCTCTGTTTTTGACCAGGTCAGTTTAGGGATTGGCTTAATTGTGGTGTAACATCATGTTTAGTCTACATTGTAAACAAATGCAAGAGTTGTGTGAAACATATCCAGTATTATAGAAATAATATAAATTGTTGACTCAGTTATAAAACAGGTAACCTTTAAAAGTAGAAAACATAGGTTTTCCCACACTGAAGTATATTTTTTTCTTTTACCCAGAAATGGCTTATATGAGATATAAAATATTACAGTGGATTCACAGTAATTTTGGGAGAGAAATTTCCAAAGAGTTCTTACTCCTTTCACCTTACTTTTTCTTCAGCCATTTCCAGAAAGCCGCTGTAAGAACACCTCTTCTTTTTCAGTGGCCCTCTTGGCGATTGTCTGGGCCTTTAACACCAGTGGAGTTCTGCTCAGTTTTTTCCTCATCGTCTTCACAATTCGCTTCAGAAAAAATAGGTAAGGCCAAGTCAGTCCTATATTTTTACTCTCTGGGTAAGATCTTCTGATTCTTTGTCATTCAAGAATTTTTCAAGAGAAGAATCTTGGTTTTGTTTACAGCAGTTTTATACTTTCAGGGTCTGCAGTAAACATGGCTGTGGATTCCTTATTGTCACTCGTGAGGGTGAGGTCAAACCTCCCAAACACAGAGAGGGCAATAAATGGGCCTTGATAAGGCTCTGGAAGTTTTAAGGGCCAGATTTTCTATAAATGCTCACATAATGAAAATTTAAAACTAAGGAATGAGCAGGTTTTTATATTTATTGTTCTGCCTATTCTCCCTAGAGCAGGAGTCCCCAACCCCCGGTCTGTGGACTGGTACCGGGCCGCAGCATGCCAGCAACTGGTCCACACAAACAACCAAAGCCCCATCCGTGGGATGCAGGCAGCACACAAAACCACCACTCTCAGGTCCGTAATAAAACTTCTCTCCACAGAACCAGTCCCTGGTGCCTAAAAGGTTGGGGATCTCTGCCCTAGAGAAAATATTACAATATGTTTATTTCATTAATTCTTACATTTCTGAATTGACAAAGATATTTAACATCTCCCTGCAAACAGCCTGTGTTCCATCATGCTTGAAAGCAGCCACTATTGTCCCAGTCCCGAAGAAAACAGCAATTAATTGCTTAAACGACTACAGACCTATCGCATTAACGTTTGTAGTGATGAAATGCTTTGAAAGACTGGTCCTCCAACACCTTAGGACATGCCTCCCATCGGACTTTGACAAACATCAGTTTGCCTACAGGGGGAATAGGTCGACAGATGACGCCATAGCTACTGCCTTACATTCTGTAGCGAGCCATCTGGAGAAACGCAGAAACTATGTCAGGATGCTTTTAATTGACTATAGCTTGGCTTTCAATACTATTCTGCTGAGCATCCTTATTGAAAAGCTGACTGACTTGGATTTCCCCCCCTCCATCTGTGACTGGATCAAAGACTTTCTGAGGGACTGGCCACAAACAGTGAGAGTCGGGTCTGTCACATCAACCTCCCTAAAGCTTTGCACTGGCTCGCCACAGGGCTGTAGTGCTCAGTCCCTACCTGTATTCACTGTACACACATGATTGTGTATCGTTTGACCCATCCACTGCGATCATTAAGTTTGCAGATGATACCACCGTATTGGGTCTTATTACAGGTGGAGACGAAACAGCGTACGGGGGGAGGTACAAAAACTATCCTCATGGTGTCTAGAAAACAATTTGCACCTGAACATCGGCAAGACAAAGGAGATAGTGTTAGACTTCTGGAAGAAAAGAGAGGAACCCGCCCCACTTTACATTGGGTGTGTGTGTGCGTGGAGAGAGTTTCCTTCTTTAAATTCCTGGGAGTCTACCTCAGTGAAGATCTCACCTGGAAAATCAAGACAACCCAGGTGGCCAGAAAGGCCCAACAGAGACTCTACTTCCTTAGGGTTTTGCGAAAGAACAAAGTGGAATAACGACTGATGATCTTCTTTTATCAGTCTACTATAGAAAGCGTCCTCTCACATTACATTATGGTGTGGTATGCTGGCTTGACAGCCGCAGATAGAAAGACATTACAGAGGGTGGTGAGCACAGCACAAAATATCATGGGCTGTCCCCTGACACCACTAGATCAGGGCTTTTCAATCTTTTCACCGATTGTACCACTTTTAGAATATGGCAACATTCGAGTACCACCAGTCACCCAGCAAGGTGTCAAAAGCTTGATGATCAAAAAAAAATGGAAAAAAGTGATAAAGTACAGGTAGTCCTCAACTTACAACAGTTTGCTTAGTGACTGTTCAAAGTTACAACGGCACTGGAAAAAGTGACTTATGACTATTTTTCACACTTATGACCATTGCAGCATCTCCAGGGTCATGTGATTTACATTCGGATGCTTGGCAACCGATTCTTATTTATGATGGTCACATTGTTCCAGGATCATGTGATCACCTTTTGCAACCTTGTGACAAGCAAAGTTAGTGGGGAAACCAGATTCACTTAACAACCATGTTACTAATTTAATCTCTCTCCCTCTTTCTTTCTCTCTCCCTCTCTCTTTCTCTCTCTCTCTCCCTTTCTCTTTCCCTCTCTCCCTTTCTTTCTCCCTCCATCTCTTTCTCCCTCTTTCTCTCCCTCTGTCTCCCTTTCTTTCTCTCTCTCCGTCTCCCTTTCTCTCTCCCTCTTTCTCCCTCCTTCTCTTTCTCTCTCCCTCTCCCTCTGTCTCTTTCTCTCTCCCTCTCCCTCTGTCTCCCTCTCTTTCTCTCCCTCTTTCTCCCTCTCCTCTTTCTCTCTCTCCCTCTCTCTTTCTTTCTCTCTCTCCCTCTCTCTATTTCTCTTTCTCTCCCTCTCAAAGATCCTTAAAATCCTTAAAAGTTATGCTTGGGCAGAAGACTTTTTCTTTTACAGATGGGGCGGGTGGGCCCGACATTCGTGGGCAGGCAGCATCCCGCCTGCTGAGCCGCCGCCTCCCCATCGCCCTCCACGCCAGCCAGCTCCATCGCCAGACCTCCCAGCTGACAAGCGCAAGTTCAGGGGGTCGCCAGCTGACGGGCGCAGGAGTTCAGCGCTGTGGCAGCCTCCCCTTCACCCTCCTCACCAGCCAAAGCGTTGCCTGACGTTCCAGGTGACGGGCACAGGTCCGGGGGTTGCCAGCTGACGGGTGCAGGAGGTTGGCGCCGCGGTGGCCTCCCAGCCACCTGCTTCTTCGGCTGGGGCAGTTACCAGGGCTTGCATGGTCGCCGGCGGCAGGGAGCGCGTGGTTCTGTGCCACAGAGGCTTGAGACACGGAGACATGGGATGCGGATTGGCGCAGTGCCGTGGGAGGCGGCAGGACAGGGGGGAGGGGTTATCTGCATCCTGCCAGCCGAACTCTGGAAGTCTGCCTGAATGAAGGGGGTGTTGAAAGCGAGACAAACTTAGGGCTGTATTAAGACGACAGACGGCTGCGTAAGGAGAGTGGAAGGGAGTCGAATTCGGGCTGGAGCAGAAAACACGGGGGGGAGGGCATTAGGAAATAAGCGCCAAAGTACATGGTGCCTTGTAAGGGATTCCCAAGTGTTCCGCAATTGTTTTTCCTCTCTCCTCTGTGCGAGAAAAACTTTTGCAGCGTAAATCTGAAACCAGGTGTTCCTGTGAGGTGGTGCAGGAGGTCCTTGGGAGAGGCGAAGACAAGCTTGGCGTTTCCTCTCTCCCAATCCCCTTCCTCTTCTTCATCCCCTTCCCCGGCCTGCCAGCGATCTGAGCTCGTGGCTCCGTGGCTTTTCTTTGCCTAGCCTAGCCTAGCCAAGCTTTCTTCCACCCGCCCTGTTCCCGGGAATGCCGAGGAGGTATGGCAGAAACCCATGAAGGCGAGATGTAAAAAACAAAACAAACGCGGAGATCCAGCCAGTAGAGGCTTGGCAGCCCGGCTGCCGAGAAACAGAAGAGCGCAGAGCCGAGGAGAAGAAGGTGGCGGTTTCCTCCCAAAGGGGGCTCCTTTTCTCCACCCCTCCCCCTGGGTTTGTGGGGGACTTTCTCGGCTCTGACACTGACAGGTGCTCCTTCGAGCCCGCCGCGAGCTCTCTCGCCCCCTTTGCTTCTCCCCCCGCTTTCGTGAGGATTGTGGCGCCCTTGGGAAGCTGATCATGCTTTGAACCTTAGTGAGGTGGGAAGGAGCGGAGTGGGGGGGGAAGAAGGTGACGCTGTGGTGGGGAGGAAGGCGACGCCGCGTACCACTAGCCAGGTGGTCGCGTACCACCAGTGGTACGCGTACCACCGGTTGACAAGCCCTGCACTAGATGACATCGCTAGGGCCTGCTGCCTTAGAAGAGTGAGGAAAATCTTCAGGGACGACTCACACTCTGGTCAGCACTTCTTTACTCTCCTACCATCGGCCAGAAGATATAGAAGCATAGCCAGCCGCACCAACAGGCTGAAGAACAGTTTCTACCCATGGGCTGTCAGACTTTTGAATGGGAAATAACTCCATGTATGATAGACTTGTGGGGCTGGTGCGTTGTGCAATAAGTTCACATGGTGCAATAAGATTGTGTGTTTGTTGTCACTTTGAGTTGTGTCGGAGGGGTGCACGAAGGGAGGCTTAGCCAATCTCATTGTACACATGTTGTACTTTGACAATAAAGGTTGATTTGATTTGATTGATTTGAATTGCATATATAGCAGAAAATAATTTCCAAGGTAGTCCCAGACAAAGAAATGGCTTGAAAGGTTCAGAATAAATTATTATATGAAGTAATTGAAAGCAGAATGAGCCAATCACCACAGGCCAAATGCTGAATAGTGGTAGCAGGTGTTTGATGTGTTGACCTGTATCCTTAGAGCCTGGGTATTGTGTTCAGATTTGAATGACAAGGTTGTCTCCTTACCATTGCTGAAGAAAAACTCAGCTTCCTATCTAATCAGCTGTTGCATGTGAGGAGCCTCCTATTCCTCAAATAGCAAAACATCTAACTTGTGCTTAGTGGGATGGGTTTTTCAAGGATTAGCATGGATAATGTGAGCTTATGCAAGAGTTAAGAACATTTTGCCCCATAAAATGCCACCAAAATACAAAAAAGGGGCTGCATTTTTTTTCTTCTGTCCATTTTGGGAATGAAAAAGAGGTGCTGGTAGGCTGCACAAGGTTCACAGTTTTTGCATCATTGCTCTAAAATGTCAGATGTCCTGCTAGCAAATCCAAGAAAGGAACTCCTGGAACATTGTTCTTCCCAAAAGTAATACTTTTATTGAATACACTACATTGGCTTAAATGAAGCAAAACCGGCTCTGAATTTCCTGCTCAAAGGTCCATATAATTAAGCATGAATTTCTCCTTTGGCTACTCCCCTTAGTCCATTGCATTGTCCAATCACCTACGCTCCATTTGTTATGGGAACTGTCTGGATCATTCAAATACCTGTGCAGCGTGTCCTTGAAGGGGGAAGCAGGGCCTCATGATCTGCAGACGGATTCTTAGCATTCCATTCCCACCCCAGACAATTCAACCACCCCCCCCTCCCTATTATTGTCAAGTTGAGAGCAGAGAAGAAACTAGGTGAAAAGCGAATCATTCTTGACATAAAAGATCATTCAAGCTTGCGGAAACAATTACTAAGTACGATAGTTAATTATCCTGAATTTCTTGACAACTTTAGAAACTTTTGACAATAGACCCTTCTGTACCAGAATTAGAGGTGGGGATTAGGG
>NW_015388849.1:40863-89484 GCF_001527695.2 Protobothrops mucrosquamatus
AATTAAAGGAATAATTTTTATTTAAAGGAAGATTATTATAAATATAATAATGTTGTAATAACTGAAAATAATTGAATGATAATCAAGTAATTGAAGTGGTAAACCTTATTAAGGGTTCTAAATGATTTTTTATAGAGATTTATGAAATGATATAATTAATTTCTTAACTTTATGGAAGATGGAAATTTTTTTCTTTTCTCTTTTTGTATAAGTAAGGGATGCTGTTAAACTATCTTGCTGAAATGGTATAGATTTTGGGTATACACGGAGGAGATGGATTGTTTAAGTTTAGAGTTTGGAGTTAGAGATATTAATATTTGTTTACTTGTAGTTGAATGTTAGCCTAGGTTTGGTTTGGGAAGTCTGGGGGGTAGGGGGATGGGATAAATCATTGAGTAATACTTGTGATGTATTTTTTTTGTTTATGATAAAAACAATAAAATTTTATATTGATAAGATAGAAAAATGTGGGTTAGACAGCATCACCATCAGATGGATTCGTAGCTGGCTGACGAGCCATACTCAGCATGTGGTCCTCAATGAACTGTATCTACATGGAGGGAAGTATGTAATGGGATGCCCCAGGGCTCTGTTCTGGGCCCAGTGCTCTTCAACATCTTCAAAAATCTTGATAGACCTGAATATTGGGTGATATCTAACAAAATGAAATTCAATGGTGAAAAAAGTCTATATTTAGGCAAGAAAAACCAAATGCACAGATATAGTATAGGTAACTGTGAGAGCAATCTCAGAGTCCTAGTGGACAATCACTTAAATATGAGCCAGCAGTGTGCTGCAGCTGCCAAAAAAGCCGACACAGTGCTGGGCTGCATTAACAGAGGGATAGAATCAAGATCATGGGAAGTGTTAATACCACTTTATAACATCTTGTTAATGCCACACTGCCTCCAGATTTGGTCACCATGATGTAAAAAAGCTGTTGATACTTTTGAAAGGATACAGAGAAGAGCAACAAAGATGATCAGGGGACTGGAGGCTAAAATATATAAAGAATGGTTGCTGGAATTGGGTATGTCTACTTTAATGAAGAGAAGGACTAGGGATGACATGATAGCAGTGTTCCAATATCTCAGGGGTTGCCACAAAGAAAAGGGAATCAAGCTATTCTCCAAATGGATGGAAGCTAATCAAAGAGAGAAGCAACCTAGAACTAAAGAGAAATTTCCTGACACCTAGAATAATTAATCAGTGGAACAACTTGCCTTCAGAAAATGTGAAGGCTCTAACACTGGAAGTTTTTGAGAAGAGATTGGACAACCATTATCCTGAAATGGTATAGAGTTTCCTGCCTGAGCAGGGGGTTGAACTAGAAAATATCCAAGGTCCTTCCAACTCTGTTATTCTGTTATTCTATTAATACAAAACTAGAGAGAATAACCAACATTCCAAAAGATAGCCTCAAGTTCCAAAAGCATCTCAACAGGCCCAGTGGTAGGATTCATATATGTGAACAACTGGTTCTCTGTGTGGATGCTGCTTCCGGAAGTCCATTCTGGGCCTGGGCAACAAAAGATTAGCTCCCAGTTCTACCGATCTGGTGTGAACTGACTGAATCTCACCACTGATTGGGCCTAACAAAATGAAATGGTATAGGGTTTCCTACCTGAGCAGGGGGTTGGATTAGAAGACCTCCAAGGTCCCTTCTAACTCTATTATTATTATTATTATTATTATTATTATTGTTGTTGTTGTTGTTGTTGTTGTTGTTGTTGTTGTTGTTGTTGTCAGTCGTCGTCGTCATCATCATCATCATCATCATCATCATTATATTTTTCAGAGTTTCCCAAACTTCTTGAGTTGTTTTCCTTTTCAAGATTTTCATCCATGATATCCTTCCCAAGCTCTCTCTAAATTTGTTGAAATCAGCTCTTTTAAAATCTAAGACACTAGCTTGATTATGTTCTATTGCTTGGGTCTGCATTATGTTGAATTCTAATATGACAAAATTACTGCAACTTCAACCCCTCTACCATTTCTTCTCTATAGCATCCTTTACAAAGCCTTGCTATGGCCACACTTGGGAGTACTACATCCAGTTTTGGTCACCACAATATAAAAAAATATTGAGACTCTGGAAAGATTACAGAGAAGAGGCTAAAACATATGAAGAACAGTTGCAGGAATTGGATATGTATAGTCTAGTGCAGTGGTGGCGAACCTATGGCACGGGTGCCAGAGGCGGCATTCAGAGCCCTCTCTGTGGGCACGTGCTCCGTCACCCCAGTCCTAGGCCTTCAGCTGGGTTTTATAAAACCTTTTCACTTTAGGCCTCCATCGCCGTGTACAAAAAACCAAAAGGGTTCAATCAATCAATCAATTTCAACTTCTCACGGGAAAAAAAAGATCTTGCAAAGATGGAATTGATTGATTGAACTTTTTAGTCCCACCCAGTCTGCAGCCACGCCCACCCAATGGGCCACACCCACCCAATGGGCCACACCCACCCGGTACCTGACGATGCATAAGTGGGTTTTGGGTTGCAGTTTCGTCACTCGGTCTCTAAAAGGTTCGCCATCACTGGTCTAGTGAAAAGAAAGATTAGGGGATATGTGATAGCAATGTTCTAGTATTTAAGGGGCTGCCACAAAGATGGGTGAAGGGAATATTTTCCAGAAGGCAANAGAGGTGGGGATTAGGGACGCTATGCTTCAGAATTCTATTCCTAGTGGAAGAAAATGTCATTTTTAAGATGATACTTCAGGGAATGTAATTAACTTGGAAGGAGGGAGCATTTTGGTTCTGGCTGATAACTTTTTCAGTCAGGAAGAAAAGCAGAATAGTGAAATCCAGGTACAGTGTGTCAAGAAACAAACTCTTGTAGCACATGTTGAAAGGAAAGTAAAGGGTAAAGAAAACACAGTTACTTCTTTCAATAACTCCTTTTCTCATATTCTGTCCTTTATCCATTATCTTCTGCAGGATTGTGAAAATGTCTAGTCCAAACTTGAATGTTGTGACTCTCCTGGGCAGTGGCTTGACTTACGGCAGTGTGTATCTCTTTGGAATTGAAAAACAGAATCCACTGAGCAGACCATCTTTAGAGATGCTGATTCAAGTAGGTGAATGCATGTTTTGAGAATAATTGTGAGATTTACTATGTATTGATCTTAGTGATACAGTTACACAGCAGATTACTGATATACAGAGGAATATGTGGAAATGAATAAGATTTTATTTTTCAGTATTTTCCTTTTAGAAGCAACCTTTCTGAAGCCCTTTAAACATTTTTTTAAGTTTCTAGCATTTAAAATTCCAGATTCCTGTCAATTAGCACATAATACAAAAAGAAAAAAAAAGATTTTTTTTAAAAATGAAAGGAGAAAAAGAAAAGAAAAAAGCCTTTCCCAAAACTAAGTAGATTGTGTCTAGTGAGTTAAAGTGAGAGACTCCTGTTAAATTCACGTTGAATTTCAACACAAAAATCATGCTTGGGTTTGTAAAATATGCTTAATATTAACCCGAATAGTTCCTTACCTTTCAATCTGATAGCACATAATCACAGCAACCGGGTCAAGAGCCACATTTTGGAGTATACAGAGAAACACCCCCCCCCCCATTTTCTTCAGGCCTGCCTAGTGTTTTCTTTGTATTTGTACCTGAAGAGTACTATTGAGGTTTTGTTATGCCAATAGACCAGGGCTCCCCAACCCCCAGTCCGTGGACTGGTATTGGGCCATGGCATGCCAGCAACCGAGTCGCATAAACAAGCAAAGCCCCATCTGCGTGATGCAGGCAGCACACAAAACCATGGCCCCTTCGGTCCGCAGAAAAACCTCTCTCCACGTAACCGTTCCCTGGTGCCCAAAAAGTTGGGGACCTCTGCAATAGACCCTTCACAGTTTAGCTCCATTTAGTTTTCTGTATCTTCTGCTGCCATCTAGTGTTTACCTGCAATGTTGCAGCTCAAGTATGCTAATCCTAGATATGGAGATTCTCAGTTATCCAGATCATAGTTGTCTCATAGGTGCTTTTTCAAAAGGCAACTGGGCTGTTTTTTCACTGAGGAAGAAGACGTTTTGCTTCTCATCCAAGAAAGTTCATCAGTTCTGGCAGGATGGTGGGGGCAATAGAAGAATTAGTTCTGACAGGATGGGTGGGGGTAGAAGGATCATATTTCTTTGCAGTCATCTGGTCGTTAGCATTCTTCCTGAGAGCTCTTGAGGCCACTGGCACCAGTCCGTGGCATGCCAGAAACTGATCCATGCAAACAAGTGAAGCCCCATCTGCAGGATGCAGGCAGCATGCAAAACCATGCCACCTCTGGTCCACGAAAAAAACCTCTCTCCACGGAACTGGTCCTTGGTGCCCAAAAGATTGGGGACCTCTGCACTAGGGGATTTATCTGTGCCCTCAGGATCACCTGTATCAGAGTGCAAATGAGGTGAAATCTTTTGGAACTGCTGAAAGGATTGTGTTGTAGACAGGAGATGTGTCTTATCCCTCCCCCTCTGTTGAGAGAGGGCTGCTTGGTGTTAAAATGACCTCTTTTACTCCTCTTTCAAACGAATGGCCCTCTGTATCCAGAATGTGGGTAGATATACGGCAATATATCACATAGTTGTTCTTAGTTTTTTAGTGCAGACATTTGTGAGAGGATGGTAGAAAGCTTCCCCTCAACCCATTGAGGAAATGGGTAACAAAGTCTGCACGTTTTATATAGCTTCAGGCTTTAAACAAAAAAGAGAATGTAAGATTCTGCCACTTGTGGGTTGGGGATGAGATGAAGTAACTGGGACACAGCAGGAAAATGGTGTTGCTATGGTATGTTTATGCCATAGTCAGGTGCAGGTGGTGCACAAATTAAATCTTCATATTTACAGTATATGAACAGTCCATAATGTAAGAACAAGGGAAATATTAATTTAGCCTAAACTTTACAGTACTGCAACCTCCTAAAATAATAAATGGCTCTGGACACCCCCTGAATAAAATTAATGATCATTTTGGAGATGGGGTTGGATGAGAAACATACCATTTATTTTTAATCTTTAATCTGTATATCCCAGTTCTTCAAATTTGCAGTACTGCATCTGCCTACTTCAAATTTGCATAAGTGAAGTAAGGGGCAAAGTTCAGAGCAATGTTTGAGCAACTCCCACTCTGCCTGATTTTTAAAATCTCATCTGATTTTAAAAAAATTGTAACCCTTTGCTGAAATTGCTTGTGTCTCCTGGGAGGGAGTTCAAATTCATAATTGGAGAACTCCTGTCCTAGCAAGTGATCAGATGAAACAGGTTTATATAGGACTGCCACTTCCTATGTCTGGTCATCTGTTAAATCATTGGCTAGGTTCAGATAATTTACTAGGCTACAACCAAACAAACTAAATTTTGGTGTTACATAATTATAGCCACTATAGTTTGTAATGATAATTTATAACTGATGTGAATCCAGTCATTCTGGTTTGTTCAGTAAATAATGGGGGCCTAATACTTTGGGTGAACATAGTTCAGTAGGTTCTTCATCCCAAGAAGCTTTAGGAATAAACATTCAGGCAGTCAGATGATAACAGAGATATATTGTGATGCACCCCCTCACTTCATACTTAGGTTCTGATGCAAATAGGTGACTCACAGTTATCATGGTTCCTGTTTTATCCCTTGTCCCTAACCCTCCCTCATTAATAATAATAATAATAATAATAATAATAATAATAATAATAATAATAATAATATAGAGTTGGAAGGGACCTTGCAGGTCTTCTAGTCCAACCTTGTGCTCAGGCACGAAACCCTATACCATTTCAGACTTAGGTGTACATGTTTTTAAAACAAGTTTTTAAATGTGGCTTTCTCTATAACAGGTTACAGTAACTATTGTCTATCCAGTTATGGTTACAGTTTGAATTTTAGAAACAACTTGAAGCTTTAATTATGAATTTGCTGGGTCAGTTATCTTCCGTTTGTATACTGTACTTGCCCTTTTGAAAATATGCTGTGTCTTCTAGAATAGGTTGCATATCGCTCATCCAGGAATATTACAAATCTCCGCTACCATGTAATTTTACATTTAGACTGATGGATCTTTCCCATGTCAACAGGTGAGAATTTGTATATTGTACATAAGTGGTTCCTTGGCTTTGGGCCCTATCCTGGGAAAGAGTTGGCGTTTATACAGAGTGTTCACTCAAAAGGTACCAGACAAAAGAGTGGTAAGTCTTGCACACAGAAAGAGGAGCAAAGCTGAACTTTTGGTGGTATTCTTGTTGTTGCCATGCTGAGGTTTGTGTGTAGGCTGTGTTTTTTTTAATTGCTCTTGCTTGAGCTTGCGCTTCTGGGCACAAATTTGATCAGCATCTACTGCAACCTGTTTCTATTTAAACACATAGAAACCAGGCTTGATTAGACATCGTGGTTTTATTATTCAATTTTTGCTTCATCCTTCCTCCCAGTCACTGGTTCAAGCAAGCCATTACTTTCCTCACCCTCATAAGTAGGAAGGCTCTATCATGTTACTCAAAACTGAAGTAGTTGCAAAAAGCAAAAGATGCCTGGTTGAAAGCCTAAAAGAAGCAACAATAGCGCTTTGCCCAGCAGAATGGTTTCCTGCCACAATAAGATAAGAGATAAGATAATCTTTATTGTCATTTTTTACTATGAGCACACTGGCCCACATTAAAAATGAAATTCTGTTGCCTGCTCTCAAAAGAAAATATGTATCTACCCATACACATACATAATACACATATACACATGCTATATACATACATATGTATGTGTATACCCGCATACATACATATCCACATAAATATTAATCACTGTCCATTTTGAATACATAGCGGAAAGAGGAAAATTGAGAGTTCATCAGGTTGATGCTATATGGAACAAAACTGTGGCTGAATCTGGATGTTCTGCTTCAGATACCATGAAACCTCCTCCCAGAAGATAACAAGGAAAATAGGTTATGAAGAGGACATGTAGTGTCCCAGACATTCCTGTGGATCTTGCTCAAGCATTGCTTATATGCTATGTCCTGGATAGAAGGAAGTGAATTACCAATAATCTTTTCTGGTATCTTCACTTCCCTGCACCACCTTCCTGTCTGAAGCAGTGATACTTCCAAACCAGACAGTAATGCAATATGACAGGATGATCTCGATCATCTCTCTGTAGAAAGTGGTAAGGTCAGAGGAAGGAAGTTTTGCTTTCATACTATGTTGATAGATGAACAGATAAATGTACACAAAATATACTGAATAAGAATGGGGTTGTCAGCAATTTATTTTAATTTTCTGTGGAAAGGAGGAGAGAAAGTTTTGTTAGTCCAGGAGTTGTGGCATTTGAGAGAGCAAGATGCCTTGTGAAATTGACTTTTAGAACTTTTCTACTGTCATCCTAAGGGGAAACTATTTGTTAGCACTGTGTTGAATCATAGTTTGAGGCATATTAGTAGTGAATTCCAGTTTACCTCAGTGACATTATTTACAGTCTGCATCAAATGCCAGCACTAACTTAAAGAAATAGATTCCTTTGCTCGCCAGTTCCAAAAAGTTAGATCAATGTCTAACGGTATGGTCCCTAGTTAGGTTTCATCTATTTTATATCTTACAATTTTATGGTCTAACTGGGTAATGATAAACCTTATTGGAATTAATTTCTACATTTATTTTTATTTATTATACCCCATATTATTCATATATATGATTATCATCAACATTTCTAGCAAAAGTCACGTCTAGGTCCCCTTTATGGAATTTTTGCATAAAGTGGAAAAATAACATAATTTGTAGTTTTGATTAGAAAAAATGGGATAATAGAAAAGAGTGAGCTTTCTTTTGTGATTATAAAGCAAGAGATAATTTAGTAATTGTGCTTATATTTGCTGGAAAGGCAATACAAAGTTTTATCTTTCTATTTCTTTTTGTTCTTCCTTTTTGCACTTGTGTTTCTTTTCTTTTCTAGTTTTTATTTGTTTGTGATAGTATTTTAAAAAATACTTCCAGTAAAAGTCAACAAGAATTGTTTCTTACAATCTAATCTTAGATTGATGTTCCATTTCTGTCTATTTTAGACATATCTTGTTTTGGTTTTTATTCTATATAATTGTGTGATCTGTTTCAGCAAATGTCCAATGTTTCCTTTACTTCGCTGTTCCTTTGCAAAGGCAAGTTTTATTGCTGAACCTTTGATAAAACTATGATATATTGTCCCTTAGAAGAGAGTAGTTATGCTTGTATCAGTTTTTGCTATTGTTATTAATCCTATATTTTGTATGTATGAATTATATTTTATCCCACTATACCAGATCACTCTATATTTCTAACTTCTATAATTCTATGCAAAAAAAGAACATCAGATTGTTGATCTTGAGGGACTGAATTTGGAAGGAGGGCTTCAGGGAGATGAACAATTCACATTGGTCCTTAAGCAGACTGAATTGCTAAAGAACCAATCAGACTAATGGTTGTATAATCTAAAGAAAAATACAGTATTTTTGTAAATAAATTATGAATACATCATGAAATGGGCATATTGAATATTTGCATTGCAGATTATCAAAGATTTTCAGCTGCTGGTAATGTTATTACTGTTAGTTCTGGCTGATATTATCCTGCTCTTCATATGGATCTCCTTGGACCCAGTCCAGTGTCTCCAAAATCTTAATGCAGATGTGAAGGTAAGACAGAAAGATTCAAATTAGAGGACTGAATAGCAAATAATAAATATTAACCTTTTTGTTTGAAGAATGATGGGAAATGTACAAATTGCCCTGTTACTATAAAAAATGGGATATTTCTGTTCCCCATGCGTCTGAGAAGCTTCTATGAACATAATTAACACAAGTTATTCATGGATAATTTCTGAATTAAAAGTTGACAAGGCAAACCAGAGATTATCTGTAAGATATGTACACATACACACTATTAAGAATATACCAATTTATTTATTTTATGTATTAGCTAACATCAGGCTTGTATTCTGCTTAAAATCTTTAGTACCCTTTGGTGTTCAGTTTCTAAAATCATCACATTTTGTTACAACTTGCAATATTAGAATAGCCAAAATAAGACTGTTTCCCAGGAGAAGTTAATTTTTATAGTAAATTCCAAAAGTTTAGAGTAAAAATATCCCAAATTTATTTGGAGCCTTAATCCATTTATAACTTTCCTAGACCAAAAATGTATGTAGATTTTTGTTGTTTATTTTAAGTTCGCAAGCTTAATTTTAATTAATTTTTTTGGTTCAGAGTTGAAGGTGAATTTACCTGATGAAGACTTTTTAAACTTGTCATTCCAAAGGTTTCTGATAGCTTTAAGATAATGAATAGGCAATTCCAAAATGGATTAGAAAGTAAGGTTTGAACTTAAACTTGCCTTTAAAAAGCTCCACTATGATTGTCAGCAAGATTACTGGTCTCATCATCTGGTGCTCAAACCTGTGGAAAACCTCACAAGGAACAGCTGTCTGGAGCACATGTGGGCAGTCTTTATTGGGAGGTTCCAAGGAACTTGTCTACTCACCAGTCTTTGCCATAGTTGTCTGCTTTGCCCTTGCAGAACCTTCCTCAGTTTGCTTTATCTCCCTGGAAGCCCCATTCACAGAAATATAAGTTCATCGGAATTCAGTTTTAAGCAGTATAAAAGGCACTGAGATTTTAAAAAGGCCTGTAGATCATTACTAATCTCGGGGGGGGGGGGGACAGTACAGGCAAAAGGTAGGGGTACAGATCTGCTTTTTGCATAACTACAGAGAGGTGAGGGATATGAATCCTTTGGATCAAGTATCTCTGAATAGAAAATATCCTTCCCCAGAACAATTACAAAACCAGTTGACCAGCAGACTCCGCATTTGCCAGGAAGGGAACATTTTAAAGTTACATTGTCTCATCAAATGTTCAAGGAGAAAGTTGCCAGCTAGGCTTTCTTTTAATGATGATGGGTCTCTGCATTCTTAAACTTGGGATTGTGAAGAAATTCAATTGTTAGGACTGAATGTTGGTATATGTACAGTAAACTGAATGCCTCTGCACATGTCAAGAATAAATTAATTTTTAATTATGAAATGTAGTTTCTCCCAGCTGCAAACCAAGATTTGCAGAACAGAAGGATTCATCTGAGCCATGAGAAAAATAATTTGAATGTTAAGCTTGAATTTTAGAATCTGTGAAGCAGTTCTATAAGAAAATGCCCAATTTAAACTTTTTGGATCTTATTGTTTATATTTATTTTTTTGTCATTACTAAGTTTATGGAGAATATCTATGAGGTCACTAAGGGTTAAACCTGGCTTGGTAATACACAATCACTATTGCATAATCCCAAGGAATCCCCTCCAACTGCAAGAACAAATTGTGCTGTGCACTATTTGAACCAAGCTCAAAAAACTCAGTAGCAGCCATGTGATCTTGCTTGATGAGGGAATTGTCGGACTAGTTGCATTCTTGAATGTAGTGAGGAAGAACCCAAGGAACGCACTTAGATACCTGTTTCTGGGCTAAGAATTGGTAAATCACAAAAGCTATTTTTGAGGATTTCCAGTAGCAAACAGCCAAAAAAAAAAACCAACCCAAAATATTTTGAGCATTGTAAAATCCAATGAAGGATTTTAACAACATTATATAACTATTAAAGATAATTGGCCTAGAAAAGATACAATACTTCTTCCTTAGAATGCTTAATTTTGAAATGAAAGGTGCAGTACTTAGTTTTGTTTTTCTCTGGCTGAACATTTAATAACAAATTACAGAAATCACTAGCATATATTGAGACAAGTAAATGATAAGGAGTATGAATGAAAAATAGTGTTTGTGGATCTATATCTATTATCTATCTATAATAAATCTCAATGTAGGTGGTCTGGTCTTACGGAGTGAGATTGAATACATGTAGGAAAGAATAGGTTTAGTTATGAATAAAAGGGCTAAACGTATGCTTGAAATAATACATTGGTGTCATCTAGGTTCTTGTGAGTATTAGAAAGAAGGAATCTATTAGTTGGTCATAGTTGTATTGCTGTACTTCACTGAATGATAATGAAAGAATCAAAAAGTATTCAGAAGATATGAATGAATGATACGACAAAACTAGATAATACAAAAATAAAGTCATTAGGCCATTTGTAGACTCAAGAATGAATGAGAATTGTGACTTGCAAAACTTAGAAAAAGGGTTTTTGGTTTTGAATACATGATTTAAACAAAAATCTGCTCATGCATACATACAGGAATGAGGTGGAAAGTATTGGTTTTTTCCCCTCCTAAAATAGTGTTGGACTAGCAGCTTTTTTAGCTAGCTCTGGAGATATTTTCATTTTATTCAGCTTCTGTTATTGTTTTCTCATTCTTGAAATCCTATTTTATCTTATTTGAATTTCTCTTAAGATTTTACCTATTTTATACATTTAAACTCCTGACCTGCAACTTAAAAGCATCTGACACTATGGGTAGGAAAAAGAAACAAAGAACCAGCTCTGGACATTTGAAACTAGTCAAAGCAACAAAATAACCTGAAATTAAGGAGAAACTTCCTAACAGTGACAATTAACCAGTGGAACAGCTTGCCTTCAGATGTTGTGTGTGCTTCATCACTAGAGGTTTTTAAGAAGAGACTGGACAGCCACTTGTCTGAAATGATACAGGGTCTCCTGCTTGGGGGGGGGGCTGGACTAGAAGACCCCAAGGTCCCTTCCAGCTCTATTCTGATTCTGAAAACAACAGTAGATTAATGAGTTTTTCATCTCAAAAGTTTTCTACTGAGGGCAATTTCCAGTAAACAGTTACAAAGTGCTCTCCCAGCAATCGGATTAAATGCCAAATTTTCTTCTCCATAATGAAAATTATGGACTCCTATGCACACT
Organism: Protobothrops mucrosquamatus; assembly: GCF_001527695.2. Taxonomy (NCBI): domain Eukaryota; kingdom Metazoa; phylum Chordata; class Lepidosauria; order Squamata; family Viperidae; genus Protobothrops; species Protobothrops mucrosquamatus. The sequence goes on from NW_015388849.1 coordinate 52,679, forward strand.
GGCTATTCTGAAGAAAATATATTGCCTTTTAACTATTAATTATTTCTGTAAAACTGAGAATCTGAAGAAAATCTTTGATGTCTTTAGAGGATTCTCTCAAGAAAAATACAAGCAAATTATTCCCAACCCTTTAATTAATAAGCAGCCAGTAAACACCAAATGTTGTGTACTCTTAAGCTCAGATAATAAAAGGAACCTCATATATCAATATGGACATTTATTTATTAAATTTCTACGCCACTCATCTCACCTAAATGAATTTACAACACTATAATAAAATAAGTTCTGCCTTTTTGTAATAACGGTATAACTGGGAAGATGAATATCCAAAGACTTTGTCCTTTTTTTTCTAAGCCAATTATTTCATAGCTATTGACCTTTGTTCATATTAAATTGAACTATAATTGGCAGACAATGATTCAGTTGGTTTTTTTTAGAAATCTAACATTATATCATCATCATCATACTTTTAAAAATGAGGATCTTTCTGAAGATTTTTGAAATTATCCTTATTTGGGTCTTTACGATCAAAATGTGAGAACCTTTCTAAATAACATTACATCAGCTCATACACTTCAAGATGTCTCCTCTACCTTGGACAGTTGTCCGATTTCTTCTGCCTTATCTCTGACTTTGACAGCAGGAAGTGTAGATAAATGTTTCACCAACACAAGGAAAATATTGCTTGGTCCTTTTGAAAAGGAACCAATTATCTCTTACAGCATGATGACTAAAGATAAACAGATATTATTCAAAATTGAAGGGTTTGCCCAAGCGGTGAAACGGGTCCAAGAGAAAGTAAAGCAGGAAATCTGGTTTCTAGAGCCCCCAGAATTACAAGGTTAGTAAGTGCATTCTGTTAATGCTAGCCCTAGTGTGTCAGTCCCAAGTAGACCAGATAAGAAATACAGACCAGGTAAGCTAATTCTATTTTAATGTAAGGCTGCAATAACAGATTCTTGTAAGCCTGAAAGTACAAATATCCTGCCATCTCCTTTACTGCCTGAAAACTTCTGAGCCTCTTGATCTGCCCATTATACAACTGTGGACTATGCCCTGTTTTATCTGACCATCCCTTAGATAGAATCTCTTCCCTGTGTCCCAAAGTCATTGCCACATATCATTACAAATGCCAAAACTTATTAGGCATCTCATATGAAATGACCTTTTGAATCTGATCATATAATTGGAGTCAAGTGAATACCCAGCAATAGATTCTAGAGTCAGTTGAGTCAGGCATGGTATTTTCATTATAAAGTCTAACTTTCCTCTCACAGATTGCTTTCTGGGTGGAACAAACTGGAGAATTATCTGTCCCAATTTATTTGGGATTATTCTAACACTGGTTTTAGATTGATAAGTGATTTGAAAGCCGGACTTGGCACTAGTGACAAGTTCAACTGTTGGGCCCAAGATTCTACCTAGGGCAATTTAATTTCCTACAATGTTTTTAGTCTGCTAGCTTCTTTAAAATTAGATTGTTGCTGGATAGGGATCATTTCCCACCCTCTCTTCATGTGGACTTTAATCCTCTTTTGACCTCTTTGGATATTCCCATCAAGGCTTGGGATAGTGGCCTTGGGTCCAGCCATTCTTAGGCTTAGGTGGCCTGAAGAGATTGCAAGAGCGAGGCAACTCCTTCTTGCCTTAGATATGTCCCTTGAGCTTCATGGGCTTGAGGGATCAAATTTTTTAGGAGCCTTAGCCAATATAATGTTCTGATATACAAACTCTGGAGTTCATTATTAACACATTTGCACTTTGTGAGCTTTTGTCTTAGGCAGAAACCCTAGACTAGAACTGTCTACAAGCTATGGTAGATCTGGTGATAATTTTCAAACATTACAAATTCAGTAACTGTCCCACTCAGGAATCAGCTATTTGATCTTAAAACAGGTTACAAAACCGAATAAAAAGAATCAAAATTTTAACATGTGCTACATACACACAATTAGGAATGACTTTTTCAAGCTACAAAGGATAGAAATGCCACCCCTTTTCTGGAAAATAATTTCAATCAACTTGATAGCTCAGCCAGAAACTAAGTTTCCGCCTTATAGAAAGAGTTCTATAACATGCTGGGCAAGTTCTCTCATACTAGCCCTCTGCCTCAACATATGCTCAGTAGCTCAATATTTAGTACACATGTCAATCTTTTATTCACAAAATATCTTTAATGTTTAGATTTCTTAATATCATATGTCTGCATATATAGTGTTATGGTATTAATACTACATTTATTTTTATAGATTTTACTCATTTCTAAGATTTTAGAAATACTTATGCTTTTTAATCAGTATTTTTTAATAACTGACAGTAATTTTACAAAATGTTGATCAATGACTGGAATAAAGTTGTCTCAATTGATTTTTTATGATTTAAAAATGAATGAATGGAAGAGTGATGAAAGAGGATATGAAAGCTGCTTGGAAAAGAGTGAAAACAATGTTACAACATGTTACAAAAGCCTGTAGTTCAGGGCTTGTCAACTGGTGGTACGTGTACCACTGGTGGTACGTGACCACCTGGCTGGTGGTACATGCCGTCACCTTCCTCCCCCCCACTCCGCTCCTTCCCATCTCACTTGTTTGTGGAAAATATGCTGCTTGGCGGCAACCTGCACGAACTCTACTGAATGTGCCCTGCAGGAGGCGCGTGAAGAGCACAGGCGCAGAGCAAGGACCCGCCTCCCCAGGGACTCATTGTGCAGCAACCGGATTGACTTCTCATGCATGCAGGTCAGCGAAAGGGAGGCCGCCGCAGCACCGAACTTCTGCGTCCATCAGCTGGCAACCCCCTGAACTTGTGCTTGTCAGCTGGGAGGTCTGGCGATGCCCGCCGGTCTCCTTTGCCACCCTGCACGTCGTCATCGACCCCTCCCCCGCCCATTCATGTTGAGCCCGCCGGGGCTTGGCAGGGAGAGAGGAAGGGAAGGAGGAAGGCACTCCTCCTCCTCTCCTAAGGTTCAAAGCATGATCAGCTTCCCAAAGGCGCCACAATCCTCACGAAAGCGGGGGGAGAAGCAAAGGGGGTGAGAGAGCTGGCGGCGGGCTCGAAGGAGCACCTGTCAGCGTCAGAGCCGAGAAAGTCCCCCACAAACCCAGGGGAAGGGGTGGAGAAAAGGAGCCCCCTTTGGGAGGAAACCGCCACCTTCTTCTCCTCAGCTTTGCGCTCTTCTGTTTCTCAGCAGCCGGGCTGCCAAGCCTCTACTGGCTGGAACTCCGCGTTTGTTTTGTTTTTTATGTCTCGCCTTCATGGGTTTCTGCCATACCTCCTCGGCACTCCCGGGAACAGGGCGGGCGGAAGAAAGCTTGGCTAGGCTAGGCAAAGAAAAGCCACGGAGCCACAAGCTCAGATCGCAGGCAGGCCGGGGAAGGGGATGAAGAAGAGGAAGGGGATTGGGAGAGAGGAAACGCCAAGCTTGTCTTTGCCTCTCCCAAGGACCTTCTGCGCCACCTCACAGGAACACCTGGTTTCAGATTTACGCTGCAAAAGTTTTTCTCGCACAGAGGAAAGAGGAAAAACAATTGTGGAACACTCGGGAATCCCTTGCAAGGCACCATGTACCTTGGCACTTATTTCCTAACGCCCTCCCCCGTGTTTTCTGTTCCACCCCGAATTCGCCTCCCTTCTACTTTCCTTACGCAGCCATCTATTGTCTTAATACAGCCCTAGGTTTGTCTCACTTTCAACACTCCCTAAAATTCTTCATTCAGGCAGACTTCCAGAGTTCAGCTGGCAGGATGCAGGTAACCCCTCCCCCCTGTCCTGCTGCCTCCCACGGCACTGCGCCAATCCGCATCCCATGCCTCCGTGTCTCAAGCCTCCGTGGCACAGAACCACGTGCTCCCCGCTGCCGGCGACCATGCAAGCCCTGGTAACTGCTCCAGCCGAAGAAGCAGGCTGCTGGGAGGCCGCCGCGGTGCCAACCTCCTGCGCCCGTCAGCTGGCGACCCCCGGACCTGCGCCCGTCAGCTGGAACGTCAGGCAATGCTTTGGCTGGTGAGGAGGGTGAACGGGAGGCTGCCGCAGCGCCGAACTCCTGCGCCCGTCAGCTGGCCACCCCCCGAACCTGCGCTTGTCAGCTGGGAGGTCTGGTGATGGGGAGGCGGCGGCTCAGCGGGCGGGGTCCTGCCTGGCCCCGAATGTCAGGCCCACCCGCCCCATCTGTAAAAGAAAAAGTCTTCCGCCCAAGCATAACTTTTAAGGATTTTAAGGATCTTTGAGAGGGAGAGAGAAATAGAGAGAGTGAGAGAAAGAGAAATAGAGAGAGGGAGGGAGAGAAAGAGAGAGGGAGAGAGAGAAAGAGGAGAGGGAGAAAGAGGGAGACAGAGAGAAAGAGAAGGAGGGAGAGGGATAGAGAAAGGGAGAGAAAGGGAGATGGAGAGAGAGAGAGAAAGAAAGGGAGACAGAGGGAGAGAAAGAGGGAGAGAGAAAGACAGGGAGGGAGAAAGAAAGGGAGAGAGATTAAATTAGTAACATGGTTGTTCAGTGAATCTGGTTTCCCCATTAACTTTGCTTGTCACAAGGTTGCAAAAGGTGATCACATGACCCTGGAACAATGTGACCATCATAAATAAGAATCAGTTGCCAAGCATCCAAATGTAAATCACACGATCCTGGAGATGCTGCAATGGTCATAAGTGTGAAAAATAGTCATAAGTCACTTTTTCCAGTGCCGTTGTAACTTTGAACAGTCACTAAGCAAACTGTTGTAAGTTGAGGACTACCTGTACATTATCACTTTTTTCCATTTTTTTTGATCATCAAGCTTTTGACACCTTGCTGGGTGACTGGTGGTACTCGAATGTTGCCATATTCTAAAAGTGGTACAATCGGTGAAAAGGTTGAAAAGCCCTGCTGTAGTTTACATAGTTTACATAGACATGTAAAACTTGTGAAGTAGGGATTAGCTATTTTCAGAATAGACAGAACTGTTAGGTAAACATGAAGCAAGAGCAATTCAATACTCAACAGGACAAGAATGACTAGGAGTCGATTGACTTGAAAGGGAAGCAGGAAAGACTAGAATTTCAAGACTTCCGACACAGTTTGCCGCAGCGGTGAGCTCCATTTTCCACATCCGATTTCGCACCGCTGGGGGACCCTGGAAAGGGTCGAAAGTTGCCCTGTAGGGGCGACAAGCAAGGAGGGGACCCCCACTTGATCATGGGAGGGCGGTAGCCCTTCCGCTCGATCCGGGGCAGCCCTCCAAACTGGCGGACGAAAGACCGGGCATAGAAATATGACCCGTCACCAGGCTGCAGACAGCCGAAGTCAAACTTACCACCAGGCACCTATAAAGCAGCGTGGATGAGACTGGGTGAGATCTGAACCTCTCTTCAATCCTATTTTTTCTACCTATATAAGCTGCCCAAAGTATTTTCCCCCCTGTGGAGAGAGGATAAGGGAAATTCTATCCCACCCTCTAAAAACAGCGGCGACTGACTATCCAGGGGAGTTTAAAACACTGAAAGAATAACCTGATTTTAACTGGATTTCTATCTTTTTAAAATTTGAGGACTAAAAGATATTTTATTCTTATTGAAGATTTGGGTTTTTGCTTACAAAAAAGAAGTAAAATTGGAAAAAGGATTATAAAAATTTTGGACTTAATTTTTTTTTAAAACAGTATGGGTGACATCTTGTGGCTAAACCTGATATTACAACTTGTTATTGTCTAAAAGAGACTTGGCTTGAAGCCCAGCCTATAGATAAGACTTTTGCAATCTTGGCAGATATCAGCTGTGAGAAGCTCAGCTGTGTTCTATACTCAGTGACAAAATTATTTTCATTCTCTGATTGTAAAGCTTTTAATTTAACATACCACTAAGAGAACATGGATGAAGATCAGATTCTCTCTATGTTGAAAGCAATTTATGAAACTATTCTTACAGCTTCTGAAGAAATAAGATGCTACAGAAAAGAACAAGATGTCAGCCTAAATATATGAACCCAAACTTTGATTACAACCAAAGAATCAACTACACAGAATATAATAGAAGAAGTGGAACAATCAAACACTATGATAGAAGATTCAACTGATCAACAAACACACTTAACGGAAAACCCAGAAAAGGGACTGACAACACTGAAAATGGAAAAGACTTTCTATATAAACCAGAAGAAACCTGAGGATCAAGAAGAACGGACTGAAGGGAAAATAAACATTTCAGGACAACTGCGTCAAGATGGAATAATAGAGAGACCATTTGTTAGCCCTCCCCCCAAAAATGGTGACTGGATGGCCTCTTTTATGTCAAATAATATATATAATAACAGAGGGAGATCTATTTGATGACTTAAAAGCACGGATATGGAAGGTGAGTTGGCAAAGAAAGCTAGAATAAGGCTGAAGAAAATTGGGGTTTTGACTTATTACTGAGGATTAAAATAGAATATACTCAAATAGATAAGATGTGTACTTTGAATACCAGATTTTGTTATGAATTGCGATAAAGAAAACTTTGGTCATTTAAAACTTGGAAGTATAAATATTAAAAGTGAAATTTGAATATTGATTTGTTTATAAAGGTTGAATGTAAAAGTAATTAAGATATATATAAGCTAAAATCTATTGATAAATGTAATAAACATGTTTTTACTTAGCTGATATAAGAACTGTACTAGCTTAAATATGAGATAGTAGACATTAAGAGAAAAAGAGAGGAAGTATTTGATGTTGAAACAAGGGAAATTTTGGTTACTAAATTTAAGACATTTGGAAATTAGTAGAAAATAAGAATATTATACTGTATTATTAATTAGATGATGTAAGATGGTGAAAAATAGAATATATCCCAATAGATAAGACGTGTATCCTTAATATTAGACTTTGTGATGAATTGTGATAAAGGGAACTTTGGTTACTTAAAACTTGGAAATTATAAATATTAAATGTTAAATTTAAATATTAATGAGAAACTAAAAATCGGGAAAAACTAATTAGGACATTGATTGTCTATAAAGACTGTTAAAATAACCAGGATATGTATAAGCTAAAAATTATTGATACATGTAAGAATGTTATTTTTATTTAATTGATATAATAAAAATTGTATTGGTTTAAACATGAGACAGTAAATACTAAGGGGAAAAGAAAGGAAATATTTAATGTGGTAGTTTGAGACTTGTACTAAAGATACTTGTATGTCATTGAGTTATCGAGTAACTCAGTCACCACGCTGCTTTTTAAATACTTAAATGTAAACTAGGAAATCAATAAAACATTAAAAAAGGCTAGAATTTCAATCTTAGGCTGACAAATTAATTAATATGCCAAAATGTATATGCTGCTTCCTTTTCTGATTCTAGGTAGCTTATAACATATGAGATAAAATAATATCATAAAAGCTATCCATAAAATCCAATAAATAAAAAACAACATTGTTAAAACTGTAAGTAAACGTGTCTTCAAACAATTGTTCTCTTCAAGAAGACTGTTTTCATAATATTCTGAAACCTTATCAGAAAAATGCACATTTAACATTGGTACACAAGCTATTGAGGGGCTATTACTGACACTGTTCAAGTAATTCCCCCATGTCTGTTTCTTCCCAAGTTTTTTTTAAATATTTTATTAGTTTTCTAATTTTACAATTAAGTATTTAAAAAGCAACGTGGTGGCTGGGTTAATCAAGTTACAACATCAGATATTTCCTCTCTTTTTCCCTTAATATCTACTATCTCAAATTAGGCTAATACAGTTCTTATTGTTATCAACTAAGTAAAAACATCTTAGTTACATTTATCAATAATTTTTAGCTTACACATATCTTAATTGTGTTTGCATTCAATCCTTATATAAAATCAATGTTCTGTTATTGCTTTCTTCCCAAGCTTTAATTTCCCGTCAATATTCAAATTAACATTTGGTATTTATAATTTCCAAGCTTTAGGTAACCAAAGTTTCCCTTATCTCAACTTCTTCCTTTTTTCCTTTTCATAACAAAATCTAACATTCTAAATACACATCTTATCTATTTGAATATAGTCTTATTCTGTTTTCTAAAAGTTATCTATTTTCCACCATATTAAACCATCTAATTAATAATACAGTTTACCCTCTAATAGATCAAAACCATTATATGTATTGTCTGGGTTAACCAATAAATCAGTAATATACATAAATTCTTTCGTTTAGGTCTATTTTTTAAAAGCTCAAATACTCCCTTTTTCTGGTAATATCTATTTTCTCATATTGGGCAAACAAAATTCTTATTTTCAACTGATTTCCAAATATTTTATATTAGGTGACCAAAATTTCCCTTATCTCAACTTCTCCCTTTTCCTTTTTCATATCAAAGTCTATTAGTCTTGTTACACATCTTACCTATTCAATTATAATGCTACTTTATTTTCTAAAAATTATCTATTTTCTACCATATTCAACCCTCTAATTAGTAATATGAAATCCTCTCTAATAAATCAAAACCCTTATTTTCTTCAGTCTTACTCTGGCTTTCTTCCTTTGCCAACTAACCTTCCATGTCAATGCTTTTGAATCATCAAATAATTCTCCCTCTATTATTATATATATTATCTATATAAATAAAAATGTAAATGTTTGTTTGTTCAAAATCTTTAATCTCCAAAAGTTCTTCACCGATTGCTTTGAAATTTTGACACAACGTTGCATTCGAATACGCACGTGTTTTTATATACCTACTATTATATAGATGTCACACCTGTGATAGGTAAAACATGTTTTTGAAAAACAGCGCCATCTGTTGGACGTAAAACCAACACGTGCTACGATTTTACAATTCCAACAAGCATTGTGAAATTAAACATATTACAAATGTGCGCTTTCTCTTTTCTTTCTTTTCCATTTAACCAGACTGAGCCACAGCAATGCGTGGCCGGGTACAGCTAGTTTGGAATAAGAAAAACCAGTTGGTTGCAGTTTTTTTGGGAAGAACTAGCCCAGTTGTATTCATTAGATCGCCTCCCTATTACTCCAATTTCCCACAATTGTCCTGATAGGTTTTTCTTCCATTCAATCTGTTCTTCTTCCTTTTCCTCAAATTTCTTCTGATTTTTGTAAAAAGTCTTTTCCATTCAATGTTGTTACTCCCTTTTCTAATTTTTCTGTTGGCTGGATCTGTTGGTCAATTGAGTCCTCTGTCTTAGTGTTTGGTTGTTCCACTTCTCCTGTTATTTTCTGCATTGTTAGTTCTTTGGTTGTAGTCAAGATCTGGGTTTATATATTTAAGCTGGTATCTTGTTCCTTTATGTTGCCTCTTATTTTGTCACAAGCTGAAAGAATGATTTCATGTATTGATTTCAACATGGAAAGGATTTTTTCCTGATCTTCATCCATATTCTCTTGATAGTATGTTAAGTTGAAGACTTTAGAATCAAACGTTAAGAATAGTTTTTTGTTTTTTATAGCTAGGTATGGGACATTTATTTCACGTGTTATAGGTGGTCTTTATAATAGAAATTGTTTGTCAAGTAAGAGTTTATAATCCAAGGTATTCCATCATCTTGTGTGATAACATATGCTTCTCATGTAAAGAAATAGGAAAGCAATTCCCCACGTGTAGCTCTGAGTCAGCAAAAGTTTACATTCATAGTTCAAACAGGCCAGATATGCCACCCAGAAGTTCCTTCTTTGCAGTTGAGTTTTTCACAGGTGGTAGCTGTCAGTCAGAGAAGTTTTTTCTAGAGTCTTTTTTAAGCAATAGCAAGTTGTAATACCATACTTCACCACAAGATGTCACCGATGCCGTTTAAAGTTTTTTAAGTCCAAAGTTTTTATGATAGTTTTTCAAGTCTTATTTCTTTTTTTGTTTTAGATAAAAACAAACATCTCCAGTAAGAATAGAAATACTTTTAGTCCTGTTTCAAAAGCATATATATCCAATTAGATTAAAATTGTTCTTATAGTTGCTCTGTTTCCCCTGGTTAGTTAGTGGCCGATGTTCTTAGAGGGTGGGGTAGAAATTCCCTCTCTCCTCACAGGGGGAAAAATACTTTGGGCAGCTTTTACAGGAAAAAATTCTTAAAGTCTTAAAGAAAAGATCAGATCTCACCCAGTTTCATCTGCGTTGCTTTAAAGGTGCTTGGTGGTGATTTTGACTTCGGCTGTCAGCAGCTTAATGATGAGCCATATTGCTATGGCCGCTCTTTCCCCTGCCAGTTTGGAGGGCTTCCCTGGATCAAACGGAAGGGCTGCCGCGATCAAGCGGGAGTCCCCTCGTTGCTCGTTCCCCCTACAGGGTGACTTTCGACCCTTTCCAGGGTCCCCAGTGGGACGAATTCGGATGCGAAAGACGGAGCTCGTCTTGCAGCATCCGCGCTGCTGCGATGGCAAACCAGAAGTCCTCCTTCCCAAGTTTTTAATTTCTTTCTTTAAAAACAATATCTTAGAATTAAATTCTATGATAGGAATATGGAAATAAAGTGTTAGGATTTTGAACATTTTGCAAACTAAGAGATTCTTAGCTATTTTAATCTTCGGCAGGTCACTGACAAAGGATTGAGTTACACACTAAGTTATGGATACATCTGTAAATCGCTCTATTCTGAATTTTGGTTTATTCTTCTTCTGGGATTTAAGGTACATAATTCATTCCAATATCTCATTGATAAAAGAAAGGCTTACAAGCTCATTGTCCATTATATTTAGATATTTAAAGATTAGATTTATTTAATTTAGGGATAATCTTTTTGTACAAATATTCTTATATTCATTATGCTCAGTTGTGAAAGTTACTTCTGATTGATGAAGGTGTTGCTTCCTCAAGATGAGAAACACTTCTTATGCTTCGTTCCCTCTACTTCTATATGGACATTGAATTCAAAGCAACTTGTAGTATATCTTGAAACTTTATAAGACAAGCTTAAAATAATTGCTACCATCCAGCTTTTTCATTCAGCTATAACGTAACTTATATAAAGGGCAGGGGGATAATAGGTCATCAAAGCAGCCCCCCCCAAGTTGTACCACCAAAATTTAGGGACAAAATTCTGTGTTTTGTTCACTAATATGGACTTGGCATTTACCAGCATCAACCAAAATCCAGGGCTTCCAGCAATCTAGCCACCTAGCCCTTGAAATAGGTTCAGTGAGTAAAAAGCAGCCAACTGAAGGTATCCTTTCCCTTGGAATGATCCATGTTTTTCTGGTAAAATAGCATTCATAATGCAAAAGCATTAAGTTATGGGACTGTAGTGTAATTTCCTTCCCAATCTGCCCTCTTCTACCCAAAGTACCAAGATTTCATCATCAAATTGGAGAGTTACTTCACATATCATGGTTGTTGGAGACTATCCTTTTGCTTTTGCATTAGGAATGCTATTTTACCAGAAAAACATGGGTCATGGGAAAGGCTGCCTTCAGTTGGCTGCTAGTTACTCGCTGAACCTATTACAAAGTTTTATTAGTTTATAATATATGATACAATCGAAATACAGAGTAAATAGCAGAAAAGATGGGGAAGGGAAAAGGGAATAGAAAAGTGAGGTAAGGGAGAAAAAAAGGGGAAAAAAGGCATTGACTTCCAACTTTCTTTCGTACAATAGAGTATCAACTTCAAACCTCAACTTTTTACGTTTACAAAATAGTATAAACTAGCCATTTCAATAACATCAAATCTATCTAATTGGTAAAGCCCACAATCAAAATTTCTTTTTCCATTTCAAGCACAAAATCTAGAAGTGGTTTCCATGTGGCAATAAAAGAACCTATTACAAGGGCCAGATGGCCAGACTGCTGGAGGCCCTGGATTTTGGTTGATGCTAGTAAATGCCAAGTCCATATTAATGAACAAATGGATTTGACATGTATTACTGAAACCTGGTTCAGCAACAGCAGCAAAATCACACTCTCTGAAATCTGCTTGCTCACATCTGAGTTTACATCTGCTTTGAATGCCAGGATAGGGGGAAAGGTTTGGTGGCATTCAGGAGTACTGATCATGTGGTGGGCTGTAAATGCTTTTATGTGATATTGGGTAGTATAGACAAGCTAGGAATTCTACTCATGTATCACCTGGCTTCTGTAAAACAGTCGCTTTCTGGCTGTCCAAATCTCATGGCTGGGCTGGTGTTGTAGTCCTTCCAGCTTTTACTGTCAGGGGACTTCAGTTACCATGTTGTGGAGCTTCTTTGCTAGTTTTCTAGGATAATCTAGAAATTCATGGCAGTCATAGGTTTGAACTAGTTTATCATAGGCACATGTGTTGGGCATGTAATTGGCATTATTTCAGATCTAGTCTTTATTAGAGCAGCTATTATGTGATTTGAAGATAGAGGACATTATGAAGAGTCCATTGCTGTATTCAAATCACTCCCTGGTTTGTGTGAGGCAAATGATTGCCTGGAATCCATACTGGTTGGGAGGTTCTATTAAATCCCCAGACCCCTTAGGGTCCTGATAGGCATTTGGAGAGTTTTCCTGCTAATTGCAAGCAGTTCTGTCAAGCACCTAGTTAATCCCTGTGACTGGGGTGCAAGATGAAAACGTTCCTGGGTGGCTTTATCCCCTTCCACAAATATGGAGAGGATTCTTGGGTCAACAAGAAGCACCAGGAAATAAGAGGGATGGAGAAAGACTGGAAGTAAACTTGACCAAACCTTTGTATGAATACCTACCTGGAGGTGGTAAAAGACAGAGAAACACTCTTACGTCATCCTTCTAATAACTTTCTTTTTTGTGGGTCTGAGAGTTAGCAAGATCTGCCCACAGGCTCTTATGAAAATTTGGTCAATATTTTGCCACAACAGGGATCAAATTTACATAAGTCTAGGCTCTGTATGGGCAGTTTGTACAAACCTGGCAGAAGTAGAATCTTGCAAAGTAAACTGGAAGTCATTCCATGTGGCAGATTTCAGTGAAGAGGATATGGTTCAGGGCAGTATCAGCTCCATCATACGTGAACTGGATGCCTATCCCTTCTAATATTATCCAGGGATGATTATTAGACTATGGCTGCTATTGTTCCATCACTGATTTTGAATCAAGTGAGCAGTAAGGATATTTTATTAAATTTTATCAGTGTATGATTAGATTAACAAAATGGAAGTTTAGACTTAACTCATGTTTGAACCTACTAAAAAAATTTTCTGTGTTATTTTTCAGGGAATCCTACTGATATATGGAATTTACCTTGCAGGTCTAACAGATAATCTCAGTTGCCCACCAGTTAATCAGTCCCTGACACTCATAAGTGCAGTAGCCATTATTTTCCTCTTTATTGGAATTATGCTGGTGGTTAATAGTTTTTTCTATTTGTGGCACAATCTGATATATGGATTAACTTCAGGAGGAATCTTTGTCTGTATGTCTTCAATAAATTGTTTGATCTTTATCCCACAGGTAAGAAAGCAATGAGCGGTATTGCAAATTACTTTCCCCCAGATCTTGCATATAAATGGAATTTGTGATACATAAAATATACAAATTAATTAAAAATGGTTAATCTTATTGGTAAGATAACTATAGTTTACTTGGCAAGAAAACGCAATTATATATCCTCAGCTCATAATAAATGTATTCTGCTTCATATTCCAACAAGCCCATGGCAGGACTCTCATCATACTGGAACTTGCAAATACACTTTCTTAGCTGTGCTGTACAGTGATTCAAGGACTTATATAGTTGGGTGCTACACCACATATCCTATTTTAATACTACATAGTTGTAGAATTGTAGAATGGTAAGAAGAGGAATAATTAAAAACCCTCATAGTATACACCTTTTTGATTTTAATGTCAGGATTTCATTAAAATGGTTTAAATCTAGTTCTTGTTCCTTTATATAATGTTACCATTTTTGAAGTATGATTTCTCCAAAGATGAAGTATCTCTTTTAGCCTGAAAAAAATGCAAATACAATTTAAATGAGCACATAAACTCACACACTTTGCCTCTTGTGAGCAACTGTCCTTGACTTATTAGATAAGGATAGACAAAGCACAGAAAGAGAAAGAAATATGCCAATTGTATCGGACTGTGGATTCATGAGACAGTATTCTTCTGTTCAGATACCACAGCTTCCACACTGTAAAGGGAAATAAGGTTGAACCAATTTTACAAAAGTAAAGTTCAGGTCAGCTCAAGATATCAATGGCAAAAATCTAGAGTTTTGCTAATAATAAAAAATCATTTAAAACCTGAAACCTGCCCTATTAAATTCAACAGTCATTATTATATTGCACAGCAGAGTCTGTGCCTCCTTATAACATCAAAATTCATTGAATGCTACTTGTGAGTGCTAGTTGTTAACCTTTATAAAAGGTGACATTACTTGCTTAAGAGCAACTAAATTGCATTGAGCTTTGGCAGGACGAAGGTTCAATTCCAAGTCACTGTCAGATAACCTCATGGAAACCATGGGCTATCCTCAGTTGATTTCAGTGTAGATATTCATATATTTTAATGTGGCCTATTTATCTGAATATGTCTTAAATATTTGGCTTTATCTCCTGTAGTCTGTAAAATGCAATAAAGTTTGGGAGACAGGAGATTGTTTAATATGAGTGAATTCCCACTGAATTTGAGGTTACAGTGAAATCTAGAATGAGTTTGTGAGCTCATTTTCTAGAAAGCAATTAAGGAATTTGTTTCCCAGTTTCAACAGTGTTTTGTTCATAATTTATGTTGTGGTCAAAATTTGATAAACAATTAATTTTATCCCTAACAGTATATAACTTTTAGTATTATTCAAATGATAGGTTATAATATTTACTTTATTAAATGTATTGTGGCTGCCCAGTAGAGAAGATTCTTGGCAGTTTACAGTATCAATTAAACAAGTAAAAACAGCTAAAAATAAGTATGCCTATAAACTAAGACTACATAATAATGCAAAAAACAAAACAACAGAAAAAAATCTCTCTTCACCCAGCCATATTCTGGGTGTGATGTTCCACCACCATGTTCAATAAAATATCAAATTATTTTTCTCTTTATGATCAGGAGATTTTGGTATTTTAAATTAAAATATTAGATTTAACAAATTACTTATTAGAAAACCACCGCTGTGAAATAGGAAAAAAGAGATTCCAGGACCTTGCAGATTATAGAAAGTTGGGCAATCTGTCTAGAGTAGGTGGATTAAAAATTAAAGCAGAGCTAAAGCAGAGCTTTAGGATTCTAAAGCAAAAATACTTCTAGGAGTGAAGTTTGAGGGTTAGCTTAGAACTTTCTCATGCTGAGGAAGCAGATTTAAATGGTTTTAGGTGGCTGGGAGATATGGTGAGTGGGGCAAAGATGCAAAATGTGAGAGGCTACATTGTGAGAGTATACTGAGGCGAGGCATAGGGGTTATACTCTTTTAAAAATTTGTACTAAAATTATTTCACAAGAAGTTTGATGTGTTTTCACCTCAAAATAGTTAGGCTGTGCAGCTGGAGAGGCTTTGGCGAGGCTTTGAGGGCCATTTTTGAATCTGGGATCACAGGTATATCTTTTTTCCCCCATAATTTGTGTGGTAATAACTGACAAATGATATAACACAGGTAATAAATAAGTAATATTAATCTTATACCAAACTTAAGATAGGATGCCCGTATTCCTCAGTGATTAAAAAAAACTCAGGTATTTGTAAGAGTTTATTTCATATATGTGATTCAAACATTTTGTACTGTACTGTGAAACATTTTGATGCTATAGCTGCCAACTGACAAAGCTGCTCCATTGCTTTGTTGCCTTCTTTCTTTAAATAGTGAAAAGGCCTGCAATAAAAGACTTTGTCCCAGAAAAGCGTGTTCAAGAGAGAGAAAGAGACGTGGACAAAGGAAATGAACTTTGCCTTCCAAATGAAAAGTGTGCATGTGTACAAAGGAATGAGATCTTTACCTATGAGAACAAAACAACCCAGCAGTTTCAAGACATGCCCCCCCCACTATTTCTCCATAGCTTTCACTTTTTGTCTACTGTACTCTTTCTATCTTGATTCTTACTTCTGAAAATTCTATTTCAATGTTCAGCAGATCAGACAGTGGAAGACTTTTGAAAAACAAGAAGTTGATACCAGCAACATGGCCAAATATTTTACAGGTTCCAACAAGAATTTCCATTCTACAATGTATAGTGATGAAGAGATATACCAGCTGCTCGGCGAAAAAAATACTATGGTGCAGCAGCTTGCAGAGGTGGGAAATACTTACATAATCAGTAAAAAAGAATGAAAATACAATAGCTCCTCACTGAGCAACCATTCTCACATGCTGTATGAACATATTTAAAGTATCTCATAGAATAAAAACTGAGCTTCAGATAAAATGGGATTAAAAACAAGAAAAAGGGTTAAGTCTGCCTCATCCTTAAGCTACTGATTTAAAAGGTAATGTTTTCCCTGTCAGTCGTGTCTGACTCTAGGGCATGGTGCTTATCTCTGTTTCTTGGCCAAGGGAGGCAGCGTTTGTCTGAAGACAATTGCTGTGGCCATGTGGCTAACATGGCTATATGCCAAAAGTGCATGGAATGCTGTTAGCTTCTCACCGAAGTGGTATCCGTTTATCTACTTGCATTTGCATTGTTTCGAGCTGCTAGGTGGGCAGGAGCTGGGCTAAGTAACGGGAGTGATAAATATGGCAGACATGAGAGAAAAAACTACTGTAGCCCATGGTGTGTTTTTTCCCCGTCAGATATTTTAGAATGGTAGGAAAAATGTACAGGTGACCAGAAATCTATATTATTAAAAAAAATGCTATCTGGATGTCATAAATCATAAAAGAACATGCTCATTTCAAAGAGAATATAGATACAAATTGCTGAATAAGAAATTGTGCGAGAAGGCAGTTGCTGTGCACACCTATCTCTGCATGGAAATGGTCTATTTTCATATTTCCCAATACCTATTAAGTGGAGGAAAATTTGAGAAGTTAGCCTTTTATAGGATCTTTTAATGCATACTGAAAAAAATAGTTCATTGATTATCATTCCAGCAGTAGGAGAGGAATTTAGCAAATACTCTATGATTTTTGCTCCCATGATGGAAACGGTTTAAATATAGCCACTTCTCTGGCAGATATGGCATATAACCAATCCATTGAAAATTTTATCAACTATCTTCACTTAGTAAACAAGACAGAAAATCCTTGGAATAAAAGAAGTAGCAAGGTACTTTTTACAGCAACATTTCCAAAAATAGAACCCTAGGTTAAACAGATAGTTCTCCTGAGCAAGCGGAACTATTCTTAGAATATGCTTTGGCTTCATTTGGTTGAAACATGTCAGAAGAATACTTAGTAATTTTCAGTGGGGAAAAATCCCCAAAGCCATGCAACATGATCTTACATATGAGTTGTGTGATGTTCCTATCTTGTGTTTTCCTTTTTTAAAGTTTTTTTAAAATACTAAAAAAAAATGAGTATCAATCGAGATTCAGGTCATGGTTGTCCCAAAGGTGCTTTTTCAAAAGGCAAGTGGACTTCTATTTTTCCTTGAAGATGTTTTCGCTTCTCAACCAAGAAGCTTCTTCAGTTCCGAATCTGAACTGAAGGAGCCTCTTGGATGAAAAACGAAACGTCTGCAAGGAAACACAAAGTCCAATTGCCTTTTGAAAAAGCACCTTTGGGACAATTGAGTACTGTAGGTAAATCTTTCTATCCATAACCAATGCTTATGCCACTTTAATCAAGCAAAAATCTAGTTGGCTTATGAAATAAATGAAGCATTTCATAAAGAGGAATCATAGCCTCACATATTAAGTGGAGATTTCAGCATTTGCTTTGCCGTTTAGTCTGAAGTAATAAGAGTCCGTTTTGTGGCGTTTCAGATTAGGTCCAGATG
The DNA here is from genome assembly GCF_001527695.2 of Protobothrops mucrosquamatus. Lineage (NCBI taxonomy): Eukaryota > Metazoa > Chordata > Lepidosauria > Squamata > Viperidae > Protobothrops > Protobothrops mucrosquamatus. The sequence continues at coordinate 70,424 of NW_015388849.1, forward strand.
AAAGGAATACTTTTTTCCAGTATATGCCAAATATTTGAAGACTGAGGTTAAAAGGAAAAATGAAAAAGTGCAGTGGTACCTTTTTACTCAACTGCTTTGAAATTCATCAAATTTGGTATTCAGTGCATTTTGACATGAAAAATTTGTCCCAGTACTCATTTGTTTGGTATTCAATGCATAAGCTAGAAGTTGTTGATGTTATCTGCCTTTTGACTCACTATATTATAACTTATGGGAAAAAATTGTTTGCTCCTCATCATTTTTGGTACTTATCCTGCCTCCCAGAACCAATTAAGGATGAGTACCAAGGTACCATTGTATCTTAAAGTTGCATTTCATTAACAGTGCATACAGTGTTAATGCTTTGTGTTCAGAAAGGCTTTTAATATAAGATTGATAAGCAATATTCTGCTTTTCTTCTCATGTGTTTCTTGTTTGTTAAGTATATTTAGTATGTGTATCATTATTAACCAACATGATAATTTTTGTTGAAGTATAACATTTATTATTTATTCCAGCTCATTCATTTGCATAGCAGGCCTATTTTTTTCAAACATTCATTTTATGCAAACTCTAATTGTGTTTTGGTGCATTTAAATCAAAATATTTATTATAGTTTATTTAAAACAGAAAGATACAGCAATTGCAAATCTTCAAGAACAAATGAACACTGTTAAGGAGAAGTTGATGAGACTGGTGGCTATAGAGCAGGGGTCTCCAACCCCCGGTCCGTGGACCAGTACCGAGCCGCGGCATGCCACAACCGATCCACACAAACAAGCAAAGCCCCATCTGCAGGATGCAGGCAGCACACAAAACCATGCCCCCTCCGGTCCGTGGAAAAAACTCTCTCCACATAACCGATCCCTGGTGCCCAAAAGATTGGGGACCTCTGCTATAGAGGATAACCACAGTGTTGTTGGTTCTCCATTTCTTTCTATGTCCCATTTATTGCCTTCTCATTCTACAGCTAATTTTTCTTCAGTGGCAACTGAAAATCTACCATTTTCATTTAGCCAGGAGCTGAAACCATGGCAGAATTCTAATCTCTCAAATTCACAATACTTAGCAGGATTACTTAGTAAAAAAAGGTCTATTGATGACCTAGAACATACAGATCAAGAGAACATATCATTAGACATTACTGCTAAGTGTAAACTAGTGAATAAGAAGAATTCAGGTGCTAAGTATGATGAAGATCAATGGTTTTCCCAATCCAGCACTTTACTTACTAGGGAGAAGCTACATGAACACAATTTCAGCACACTGAGCAAAGGAGCAAGACAGCGACATTTTTCAGTACTGAACCAAAAGCAAAGCCCAGAAGTAAGTTCTCCAAGCAATAAAAAAATTCAAGAAATCTTGCAGGACCTGAGTGAGAATCACATTACTATAACACAACCATTTTCCAGGGAACTCAAGTACAATTATGAAAGGAGAATGATATTGCAACCAAAAAAGATTGAAAAGAAAGTCCCCTTCAATTTTTCTAGTTCCATGGCCTCCAGTATTCAGTGTGGTGTGAATAAATCAGCCAGCAGAATGCAAAGAATGAGCAGATTAATAGAATACCCTTCATCAGCACCAAGAAGCACCAAGGATGGAGATTCTTTGCATCAGCTTCCACCTTTGCCATCACTGGTGCTTAAGAACCCACTGCAAACTAAGCCTGACAGTGGGTTTGAATCATTATACAATGAAGGCTATGGCTTGCTGCTAGACAATCATCTAGTAGGGAACTATGCATCCACATTGTATCCCACAAACATGAGGAATTTTCATTATCAGCAGAAAGATTTTCTGACAAAAGCTATTCCAGGTCTTTCTCCCTTCCAGCATTTTTACTTTGATTCTGGCAGCAGTTCTTCTGGGGAGGGAGCCTATTGCCACCAAACACAGGCTTGTGAAATTTGCCATTGCAGTCTCTCTTCTTCTAGTGACAGCTGCATGATTGACACAGATCCTGAATATAGTACATTAGATTATGCAAAACTTTATAGCAAAGCTAAACAAATTGTGAATTTCAATGAAGATTTGGAACCCACTTATGTATAAAAAATTGAATTTACTATACATTTGTTTTTTGGTAGTAAATGAGAATATTCTCAAAAGCATGGCTTCTCCTGTAAGTTATTTGAGCCTATAAAAATTAAGTTACATAGAAACCCAGGTAATATATTTTCTACAGAATAATATCAATTTCATTTGTGATTTGCTAGACCTCTTCCAAAAAGTTCAGTATCCATCTATCCACCCATTCATTTATTACTTTTTTCTAATGCCTGTGCATAAGGAAGAAGCATATTTGTGAGCAAACTCAAATTACTCTCAATGTGTTAATTACCAGAAACCAGCATGGTTTATCAAGAAGTCTTTCCTGACTAATTAGAGATAGGTATCAAGTGAACAGCTATAAGGAACATTTCTGGATTTACTTTTCAGTCTTTTGATTAAAGACTTGGATGAAGAGGCAGAAGTAATTATTAAAGTTGCAGATAGAAAATTGAAAGGGAGAATACCATGGAAGACAGAAATACAATTCAAAAATACTAGATTTGAGAAATACACTGAAAGCAACAAAATGAAATTTAACAGAGGCAAGTGCAGTGTTCCTCACTTAGGAAACAAAAATCCAGGCACAGGTAGGGAATATCTAGTTTGGTTGTGAAAAGTATCTTGAAGTAGTAACTTCTTGTAAGCTGAGGATAAGTCATCAATGTAATATGGCTATATAAAATATAATTATAGTCTGAAGTCTGTTTAGCATCATGGAAGGGTGACGTAGAAATAGTGACATGGTCCCCCTTTTCTCTTTGCACATATATACCTGTGTGGAAGAGATTACTTGGCCAACTCAAGACTATTTGTATGTAATTATTTTTACTCGGCAAACTTTCCAAATTGCATTAGTGAATTATAAATTCTCTTACCTTTTAGCTGTGTTGCTACAATTGATGATAATAAGAGTTTTGTAATCTGACATCTGCAGAACAGAGGGAAAATAATGGTGTATCTACATATATTTTAGCGGAAGATTAGTTATCTGGGTCCCCAAATTAATTGCGATACATAATCACACCATCCCTAGGTGTCCTCTGCTAGGAATCTTGTATCATTGACAATGGGTCAACTATCTGAATGATGACCAATGATGTCAAAAGCCCCCAGATGCTAAATCTTGGCCCAGGCCTAATAACCCAGGAAGAAAACTATTATGCATCTGCTAGATCAGGAGGGATCCATCCTCTGCAGTTTCTTTGGAGTTCCTGCCAAGCTGAAGGAACATGGATTGGTACATTTATTAATTTTTTTATTGTGTTTTTCCTCACAACAACCTTATGAGGTAGGTTGGGCTGAGGAAAAATGACCAACACAAAGTCACCCAGCTGGCTTTTCATGCTAAGATGGGACTAGACTCAGTCTTCTGGTTTCTAGAACAGAACCTTAACTACTATTTTTTTAGTTTTTTCCTTCATAATTGTATATTGTTTATTTTTGTGTTTAATAAAAATAAACTGTTCATTTGATAGAAAATTTTTGTTTAAAGGAAGTTGTTGCAACTCAGAAATACAAATTGCTTGAATATGAACTAGTGAACAATTTTCTGAATGGGAAATACTCCAGTCATATGAACAGAAAAGACCCTTTGAAAGCTTTTACAGAACCAATACTGCCACCAAAAGGTTTTAAAAACAGATTAAACTCACTTAATGCCTTGCTTAACAACAGAAATTCTGATCCCAATTTTAGTTATAAGTTGAGGACTACCTGCATGTAAGAAAAATACATGTGAAGAATTAAGCCTAGTATTTAAAAATTACCTGAGATAAATTAACTTCAGATCAATTAATGTTATTTCCTTCAAGATGATATCTGTTGTTATGTGCATGGAAGGTTGAATAACTTCTTACCTTCCAAGTTTGCATGCACCACTTTCTGTACTTCTAAATCTATTGTCCACTGGGGCAATATAGCAGAAGCATTTTCCTTGTCTAAAAAGTATGACTTAATGTTTTCTATAACATGTGTCCTATTGGTTGGACTGATACTCTCAGAGCTTCCATCATTTCCATGCACAGTTTCTCACTTGATCCCAGCAACTGATGACCTTCCAACAGTGAACTGGTATGCAACTTCCCTATAGTCAAACATGGCTATTTTAAGTTTTTTTCAGTAGAGTGATGCATCACAAGGGTAGTGGTCACATGTTATCCTGGTCTTTTGAAAATTGAAGCCAGATCTTATCATCCCAGAAATGTCAACATCTTTTTACAACCTATTTAGGGGAGACTTTACAGAGAACCATACATCATTTTCATTATAACTTGTTCCTAGCATTGTTATTAATTTGAAAATGGAATCAATGGTTTTATTTAATTATTTTCCTTCATATCTTGTCTGAAACCAATGATCAGGACTTGTTTGAGGATCACTTATTGGAACAATGGCTGCAGAATCACAACTGATTCTAGCAGATCATTTCATATATAACCCCACAACTTAAAAAAATGAAAAAATTAATTGTAGGAGATAATTAATTGAATTTGATCTCTTTTTACAGTACAGTAATTGATAACTTTAAGGAAGAATTTACCTTCTAGTTCGCCATAGGCACTAGTGCTGGCGATTACAGGATAATACTTTTCAATCTTTTTAGTAAGTTTATCCATTTACTGCTATCTGGATGGCAGTTTCATGTCTTGTTACACTGCCCCTTGTATTATCCTTTTATTCCAATGTAATAATCTCCTTCTTAGCTGTTTGGATCAGGTTGTAGAAGAGAACAATGTTTTAATTAAAATACCCATCTTCATAAATTTCTAGGAAGATTATGAAATTTTGTTGTCATTTCTGTAGGAAGGTGGTAGGTGTTGAGGTCTTAATCTGTGGTTTAGTGATTCCCTTTAAATACAAGTAATCCTCTTTTTGTTGTTGTTAGTTGTGAAGTTGTGTCCGACCCATGGCAACCCCATGGACAATGTTCCTCCAGGCCTTCCTGTCCTCTACCATCTTCTGGAGTCCATTTAAGTTCACGCCTACTGCTTCAGTGATTCCATCCAGCCATCTCATTCTCTGTCGTCCCCTTCTTCTATTGCCCTCAATCTTTCCCAGCATTAGGCTCCTCTCCAGTGAGTCCTTGCTTCTCATTAGGTGGCCAAAGTACTTGAGTTTCAACTTCAGGATCTGGCCTTCTAAAGAGCAATCAGGGTTGATCTCCTCTAGGATTGACTGGTTTGATCGCCTTGCAGTCCAGGGGACTCGCAGGGGTCTTCTCCAGCACCATAATTCAAAGGCCTCAATTCTTTTGCGCTCAGACTTTCTTATGGTCCAACTTTCACAGCCATACATTGCAACTGGGAAAACCATGGCCTTGACTATACGTACTTTTGTTGGCAGGGTGATGTCTCTGCTTTTTAATATGCTGTCTAGATTTGCCATAGCTTTCCTCCCCAGGAGCGTCTTTTTAATTTCTTGGCTGCAGTCCCCATCTGTGGTGATCTTGGAGCCCAGAAAGATAAAATCTGTCACTACCTCCATTTCTTCCTCATCTATTTGCCAGGAATTGACAGGGCCGGATGCCATGATCTTGGTTTTCTTAATGTTGAGTTTCAAGCCAACTTTTGCACTCTTCGTCTTCACCCGCATCAAGAGGCTCTTTAGTTCCTCTTCACTTTCTGCCATTAGAGTGGTATCATCTGCATATCTTAGGTTGTTGATATTTCTCCAGGCAATCTTAATTCCAACTTTTGATTCATCTAGCCCTGCCTTTCTCATGATGTGCTCTGCATATAAGTTAAATAGGCAGGGCGACAGAATACAGCCTTGCCGGACTCCTTTCCCAATTTTGAACCAATCAGTGGTTCCGTGTCCAGTTCTCACTGTTGCTTCTTGACCTGCATATAGGTTTCTCAAGAGACAAATAAGATGGTCTGGTACTCCCATCTCTTTAAGAACTTGCCACAATTTGCCACACAATCAAAGGCTTTAGCATAGTCAGTGAAGCAGAAGTAGATGTTTTTCTGGAACTCCCTAGCTTTCTCCATGATCCAGTGTATGTTGGCAATTTGATCTCTAGTTCCTCTGCCTCTTTGAAATCTGGCCTGTACTTCTGGAAGTTCTCGATCCACATACTGCTGGAGTCTAGCTTGTAGGATTTTAAGCATAACTTTATTTGCATGTGAAATGAGTGCAATGGTGCGATAGTTTGAATATTCTTTGGCATTGCCTTTCTTTGGAATTGGAATGTAAAGTGACCTTTTCCAATCGTGTGTTGAGTTTTCCAAATTTGCTGGCAAATTGAACGTAGCACTTTTACTGCATCGTCTTTTAAGATTTTGAATAGCTCAGCTGGAATACTGTTACCTCCACTAGCTTTGTTGTTGCTCAGCTTTCCTAAGGCCCATTTCACTTCACATTCTAGGATGTCTGGCTCGATGTCAGTGACCACCCCATCATGGTTATCAGGCACGCTAAGCTCGTTCTTGTATAGTTCTGTGCAATTTTGCCACCTCTTCTTAATCTCTTCTGCCTCTGTTAGGTCCCTGCCATTTTGGTCCTTTATCATGCCCATCTTTGCATGAAACGTTCCCTTCATATCTCCAATTTTCTTGAGATCTTGGGTTCTCCCTATTCTATTGTTTTCTTCTATTTCTTTGCACTGTTCATTTAAGAGGGCATTCTTATCTCTTCTACCTATTCTCTGGAATTCTGCATTCAATTGGGTGTATCTTTCTCTTTCTCTCTTGCCTTTCGCTTCCCTTCTTTCCTCAGCTATTTGCAAAGCTTCCTCAGGCAGCCATTTTGCTTTCTTGCATTTCTTTTTCTTTGGGATGGTTTTAGTTGCTACCTCTTGTACAATGTTGCGAACCTCCATCCATAGTTCTTCAGGCACTCTATCAGATCTAATTCCTTAAATCTATTTGTCACCTCTACTGTATATTCATCAGGGATATGATTTAGTTCATATCTGAGTGGGCCTAGTGTTTTTCCCTACTTTCTTCCATTTAAGCCTAAATTTTGCAACAAGACACTCATGATCTGAGCCTTCAGCTCCTGGTCTTGTTTTTACTGACTATAGAGCTTCTCCATCTTTAGCTGCAGAGTACATGTTCAATCTGATTTCCCTGTTGACCGTCTGGTGATGTCCATGTGTAGAGCCGTCTCTGGGTTTGTTGGAAGTGTTTGCTATGGCCATCGTATTCTCTTGACAAAATTCTATCAGCCTGTGCCCTGCTTCATTTTGTACTCTAAGGCCAAACTTGCCTTCATTTAGTACTCTAAGGCCAAACTTGCCAGGCCAAACTTGGCTTTCTACTTTAGCATTCCAATCCCCCATGATGATAAGGACATCATTTTTTGGTGTTGATTCTATAAGGTGCTGTAGGGCTTCATAGAACCACTCAATTTCATCCTCTTCAGCACCAGTGGTTGGGGCATAGACTTGGACTACTGTGATATTGAATGGTTTACCTTGGATTCGAACTGAGATCATTCTGTCATTTTGGAGATTGTATCCCAGTATTGCTTTTTCTACTCTTTTATTGACTATGAAGGCTACTCCATTTTTTCTGAGGGATTCTTGCCCACAGTAGTATACCTCATGGTCCTCTGAATTAAATTCACCCATTCCTGTCCATTTTAGTTCGCTGATTCCTAAGATGTCGATGTTCAGTCTTGTCATCTCTTGTTTGACCACGTCCAGCTTGCCTTGATTCGTGGATCTTACATTCCAGGTTCCTATGGAGAAAAGATCTTTACAGCATCGGATTTTCCTTTCACCACCAGATACATCCACAGATGAGTGTCCTTTTGGCTTTGGCCCAGTCTCTTCACTCTTTCTGGCGCTACTAGTACTAGCCCTCTGCTCTTCCCCAGTAGCATATTGGACACCTTCCGACCTGAGGGGCTCATCTTCCAGTGTCATATTTTTTTGCCTTTTGATACTGTCCATGGGGTTTTCATGGCAAAGATACTGGAGTGGGTTGCCATTTCCTTCTCCAGTGGATCACATTTTGTCAGAACTCTCTGCTATGACTCTCCGTCTTGGGTGGCCCTGCATGGCATAGCTCATAGCTTCATTGAGTTACGCAAGCCCCTTTGCCACGACAAGGCAGTAATCCATTAGGACTGCGACTTAGTTATTAAGCAAAGTGGTTGCTAGGTGAAACTGCAACTATATGACTTACTTTAGCTTGCCTTTGCTTTACAGACCTGCAAAGATTGTAAATACAAGAACTGGTTGCAAAGTTATTTTTTCATCACTGCGAATGGTCACTAAATGAGGCAGTCACTAAACAAGGACTACCTAAACTTGCATTTTTTTAAAAAAATACCCCACATTTATTTTTATAAATAACTCAAAGTGACAAACATTCTTAATATTCCCTCCTCTTCTTTTCCCAACAACATGCATGGGAGGTGAATTGGGCTGAGAAAGAGTGACTGGTTCAAAGTCACCAGCCAACTTTGATGCTTAAGGTGGAACTACAACTGTCTCCATGTTTCTAGCCTGGTGCCTTAACTCATTTCTTATAGAGCTTAGTTTCCAACCACTTGATCAACCTTGTTGACATTCTGTAAACTTATTCTACTACCGATATGCTGAATAGGAGAAAAATTTCTACAAGGCATGATATGGTCAATGCAAAAGACAGTTAACTCCTGGTGATTTGGCAATTATATTTATATCAATGCAGTATAATTACAATTCATTTGCAGTAATGTTATACTGTTGACTGATTCAAATTCTGGTCAACCACAATTCCAAGCGTTATCCCATTTAATTTTTTGTTATGTATTTCACAGCCATCCTTTCACCTCCTGTTAATAAAAATGTGAATGGAGCAGAAACCTACAGCATACCATTTAGTATCTCCTTTCAGTTTGATGAACTAATGAACTCTTTTCAAGAGTCTTGAGCCAACAACAGTATTCACATCATTAAAGCCATAATTATGTATTTTACTAATCTAATCTTCTGAGGTATTGTTTAGATGTCATGCTGTTGATCAAAAATGAGATAAGGTTAGCCTGTCAAGACTTGTTCTTGGCAAATTAATGCTGACCTAGCAAGAGAAGTTTCTGGGCAATGCACAAAATGATCTCTTAGAGTAGACGGTGCAGCTATTTGGTACGGTCTTCTCAAGAGTTAATATATCAATACTTGTGATTTAACATTTAGAGGCATCGTACCCTCGAAGGCAAGTGGAGGTAAACCATAGGAAAGAGCTAGTTCCTTGTTCGGCAGCACAGTGCAAGTAATCGTGGAAAGCAAATTGCTTAGCTAAGCGGATCCACCTGGAGTCGTGGTGGAACTTCCTTTCTTCCCTCAAACCGCGGCATCACTAAGACTAACTCGGTTATCGGCGCGCAGGGCGACGACTGCAGTTTACTGCGTCCCCTAAGCGGTACCGACACATTTGCACTGGGTCTCCCTCCCCACCGGAGCAGGCGACATACGGCCATCAAAGCACAGCAAGTTCCAACAAGAGAAAATCCAAGTTACAGCCGTGCTTTCGGGGCGACGGAGCAGCTCTGTCCAGCCTGCAATGCCTACCGGAGGATGCCCTTGGCGCCCCAGAGAAGTTCCCGTTGAAGCTCCGCCCATTTCGCATCAGCCTCCTCTCCGAGTTCGTCCAAATGCCGTGGGAAGTATCCGTGCGTTCCATTGGTTCCGCAGCGGTGACAATTCAGGCCCCGACGTTTTTCATTGGATCCCAGAAAGGAAAGAATGTGCTGCCCGATTATTTTCGTAGCTCTTCTGTCATTGGCTGCTTATATAGCGCGGATGCTTCCTTTCCACCAGCGGCGATTGGTCCCGATGTAGTGCTAGAAGGGAGGGCTCTGTGCGTTCACTTTCTTCTGATTGGATTTTTCTCCGAAGCTATTCGGCTCGGAAACCGTTCGGGTGTTCGGCTCGGCATCCACGGAAGACGCTTAGCAAGGCTGCGTAGCTCGGCTTTGAGGGGAACGCGTGCGTAATACCGACGAGAGCGCAGCGGTTCTTTCCGAGTCCGGAGAGATGGGGCGGTCGGTTCCGTATTCCCGAAGAGTAGTCCGTAGGGGCGCGTAAGCTAAGCAAGGAGCTAGAACCTGGTGGCCGTATCATCAGCAACCGAGAGAGAAGAAGCTGCAACGGCCCCGTAAGCGAGTAGCGGACAAAGGAACCCGAGCGAAGGGGTGGCGGAGGCGGGGCCAAGCGAGACCCATCGCCAGCAACGCTGCAGCCGGCTGAGTCGGAAAGATCTGCCGCTTTCAGCAGCAGCAGCACCAGCACCAGCACCATGGACCACCCCGCCGTCCTCCAACTGCACTGCAGCGCCGTCCGCCTGAGCCGCCCCTCCGGACGCGATTTGGCCGCCCCACGGGCGCTATGAGGAGATCTCCGGCGGCACTCGGCCCCCGCGTTGTCGAGCGAGAGACGGAGTGACGAGGCAGGTAGGCAGGAAGGAAGGCAGGAGCTCGCTCCTCAGGCCGCCCCTCCCCCGCGCCCTTCCTGCCCCCGCCGCCTCTCCTCATACGGCCCCGGCGGTTTGGCCGCCACTCTGTCAGGTTCTTTTCGCCAGCGGACGCGCCATCCCTCGCGTCATATTCCTCCGCCGGCAAATAGTCCGTCCCTTCACTGTGTCTCCCCAGCGCCCCCACCCCGAGGAAAAAAAAAAGAACCTCTCTCCTGGCCGTCGCCTTCTCACGTGACTGACTCGCTAGCTAGGAAGGAAGGAAGGCGGGCGAGCGAGCGAGCGAGCGAGGAAGAAGAAAGGCGTCGCATCGGAGAGCCGAGCGGCGCTGCTTCTTTTTCCTGCCCCTCGCATCAGAAAGGGGCGGGGAGTGACTGGATTGTAGGGCTGGGCGGAGGCGGCCGCGAGCCCAGGCGCTGCCGCTGCTACTGCTACGGTAATAGGAATGAAGAGGATGGTGGCCTGCTGACGATAAAGCGAAGTGGAAAAGGGGCTGGGCAAGACTAAAGGCGGGCGCCCTCCTTTAAGGGTGGGGGGCCTGATCTTCACACTCTGCTTTTCTTCGCTGAGAGGACGAAACGGAGCAGAGAAAAGGAAGAAAAACCAGAGGAGGAGAAAGTCGATCCGATAGGGAGGAAAAGCTAACAGCTAACAAACCATGTCAGGGCGCCCGAGAACCACCTCCTTTGCAGAAAGCTGCAAACCGGTGCAGCAGCCTTCAGCCTTTGGCAGCATGAAAGTTAGCAGTGAGTATTGATTTCCATCCTCGGTCCTTTTTACATAAGCTCTTCCAAAAGAAAGCATATGGTTTTTATATTTTTTAAGAATATTTCATTTTTTGGTTTCCATACATTCAGAATTGTCAGATCCATACTGTCTTTTCAGCAGCTTTCTTTTTCTTTTTTCCTCCACCCATATCTTGATTAGGCCTATCCTATGGCTTCCAACTAGGGAAGCCTTCCAGTATATTTTATCTATATTCCATGGTATGTTACCACATGTTTTTATCATACAGAAGTGGCAGATATGCTTAGTGTATTTTGATTAATAATTCTGTACACATTTTGTGTACAATTTTTAAGATTGTACCTTTTGCAGAGGTATCTGGAACTATGTATTTGATTCATGTCACAAGCTTTTAAATGATTAGGCAATGACTGCATTCTCTCATTCTATTTCATGTATGGTAAATAAGAAAAAATGTTTACTATGTACATTTTAAGGATTTTTCATCTAGAATATAAATTTTCATTTGATTGGTGGTGCAATACTTTCCAAAGTTGAGGGCTGTGTTCTGCATGTTTTTAGATCTCTCTGTTTCATACTTGAGAAATAATTGGGATTTTGTGATTTTGTGATGAATAAATCAACTTTTCAGTGTATAAATCGTGATGGGTATGGCACTGAATACTTTATCTACTAATACAACTTTATATAATTCTATTTTTCCTAGTCAGAAAAATTAAGGTAGGATAGTAGACAAAACTCGTTTTTAAAGATACTGTGGTATTGATAGTTATATTTCAAAGCAGTGATGTGCAACAAAACTTTAAACCGGCTACTTCCTTTCTTCTGAGAGTGGCTCTCCCATCCAATGCAATGATTACCAACATACTTCTAGATATTCTATTTTATTAGAATAAATGGCCTTAGAACTTTTATTAAAGATTATTTCTGAAAAAAATGTGACTGAATATTCTTCCCTTATTTTCTGAGAAGTCTTATTTTTGTTTGAAGAGGCTGACAGAAAACTAAAAGAATATGTAAATCTACAAGCCAGACAATCAATAACTAAAATGTGTGACAGCTACATCTTTGTTGTTGAAGTTCCATGCAGTAGCAACAACATGTTTATGAAGTCCCAGGTAAACTGTTGACTTGGTGAATTACAAGTTACGCATGTTTAAATTAAAGATTAAATTCTACCCAATCCTAATTTAAAATTTAGATAATATTTCAGATTTTTAAAAGCACTGCTGACAATCATACAATCTTTGATAACTTTAAATCATAGAATATTATATATTTTGCCAATTGTTCCATGTGAATATTAGATGAGAACCCTTGAGTTAGCTTATTTCTCAAAACTTTACATTCTACATCACCTTAATAGCATGGTATATCAGTTTGCAATTCTGAAAGAGTTCAATCAGTTTATTGATGGGAGAAAGTTAAAGCTGACCATAAAAAATGTAAAATTGTACCTTTTTCTGTCAATTATGATGAAGAAACGTGACATAGGTTTTGTGGTATGCAACTGTTATTTCAAATGAAGAAATTACCATAAAAACCAATCTATTCAGAAACAGTCCCTATTGACTTAAATTACCATATGTGTAGTAACTTATGCAGCTTGTGAATGAAGTCAGTATATGACCCTCAGTGCTACATATAAGCCTTTCTCAGTCCAGAGATGTTTAGTCATGAGATGACTGATTAAGGGATTTCCCAGCCAAAACTGTCATTTTTGGGAATGTTGGGATTTCAAATCAGTACATTTCAAGGGTGCTATGGTTGGAGAATCATAGGTAGAATTGAAACCTAGGTCAGATAATGCCTGAATTTACAATTTGCAACAAGTCAGGATTTTTTTTTTAAAAAAAATTAATATTGTGTCTGATTTGCATCCAAAACTAAGCCATAATGGATAAATTCATTTTTCATGCTGACGCCAAAATCAAACAAGTCATACTGTGACATAATGCTTTGATTCACACACTTCTTTTAAACATGTTTGAATCCGAGTGGGTCACATACAGTATAGCATCCAGAGACCTCCAAGATTGTGATACTGCAGTTACAGCAATGTAGTTCGGCCCATTAAAAAAGGGAGCTTGGAAAAAATCTGTGCAATGAAACAGGTGTGTTATTAGAATAATGCTCCCATTTTTAGTACCACCTAAGAAAAAACCTTGAGTGATTTCTGCACAATCCTTAGTGATTATCACATATCTTACAGCATTTGGAGAGGGAAAATATCAAATGTGGCACTTGGTCATAAAAAAGATTGGCTATTCTTTAACTGGTTAGAATACTAAAAACAGTTTTGATAATGGCATCAAGGCAAAAACAGTTTTGATAATGGTATCAAGGCAAACTTAATGTTTCCTTATGGAATTAGGATATGGCAATATTGAAGTACCACCAGTTGTCTAGCAAGGTGTCAAAAACTTGATGACCAAAAAAAAAGGGAAAAAAGTGATAAAGTACAGGTAATCCTTGACTTACAACAGTTCGCTTAGTGACTGTTTGAAGCTACAACAGCACTGAAAAATGTGACTTATGACCATTTTTCACACTTGTGACCTTTGCAGCATCCCCAGGGTCACATGATTTACATTCGGATGCTTGATCCTCTTTTGCAACCTTTTGACAAACAAAGTCAATGGCCGGGGGCGTGGCCAGCTCAATGTTCAGGTCGGGGGGCGCCTGTGTGGGGGGGTGGGCGGGGCTGTGGGAGGGATCCAGGGATCTCCAGTGGAAGGGGTGGGGCTGGGGTGGGCACCAGGGCATGGTCCACCAGAGGAGCCTCACAGTTCTGGGGGACTCCCAGTTGGGCAGCAGAGGGCAAGCGCCCAGCCCAGCCCTTGAGCTCCCGGGGCATCAGGACCCTGCAGCTCAACCCAGTCCAGCCCCACTTCCCTGAGGGGGCGCCCAGCTGTGCTTACCACCTCCTCGAGGCTGCTGCTGCTGCTGTGCTCATTCTCCTTGGCTAGATTGCTCATGGTGGGTGCAGGAGGGCAAAGTGCATGGATCAGAGGGACGCCGACTTCCTCTCCATGTGAGGAGACCCGGCTTTGTAACCAAAGCATCCTTTGGGAGACCACCAGGATAGGCCAGGAGGAGGGGGAAGGGGATGGTGAAAGGGCAGCAGGGCTGCTGGTGGCCAAGTGCTAAGGCAGGCCTTCCCTCTCATTATAATCTTCCTTCCTTCCTTTTTCCCATTTCTTTTTTCCTTCCCTCTTCCTTCTCCTTTCTTTTTTCTTCCTTCCCCTCTTTCCTTGTTTTCCTTACTTGCTCTCTTCCCCTCTTTCCTGTTTCTTTGTCTTTCCTCTTTCCCTTTCTCCTTTCCTGTCCCTTCCTGGATGCTCAAATGCAAAAGGGGAAACATTTCTCGATGCCTCCTTTCCTTGTGATCAAATGCCACTTTTTGCTAGTAGTTTGTGGCCACTTAAAAGATTGAGAAAAACCAGGCTCAGTTTATCCTGTGCTTGCATTTAGTGGGGGCATCCAGAACAACAGTAGAGCAAAACTGTCAAAATTGTTGTGATAGTTGATCAGAGCTCCTCTGTTTTTTATGTGCAGCAGCTTTAGCGTTTAGGAACAGAGGTCGCTTAGTTGCTTTTCTATTAATATATAATCCTTAAAAGGGGTCTCCTATAGGGACCCTGCCTTGGTCTAATTCAGACTGGAAATATAGCAAAGAAAAATATATCCCCCCACTCTGCTTTGTCCTATTTTCCCACTGGAAATGGCTGTTAGCAACACACAGGGAGGGGATACTTTCCTAAGAGCTCACAATTCAAGAATACCAATGTTAACAATACCAGTTGCCAACAAAGTTCTGTCTGTGACAAAACAGAACACAAAATTGCTTTCTCTTTTTTATTGGAGCATTTCCAATCAAGTTGCCTCTCCCTCCCTCCCCTGCCTTTTTTTTTAAAACTGCCAGAAGTTCTGGGCAGAGGTGGCCACAGGCAGGCAGTGGTGGGCAGAGGCTTTCCATTTTGACCCCTCCCCTCTGTCGTTGCCTCTGTGTGGCTCTCAGCTCACCTCTCCCAGACCTGGCACGTGTGTGTGTGCATGTGTGTGCATGCGGGTGGGGGGGTCTCACCCCTTGTAGTCCTGCTGTGATGGCAGGCTGCAACTAATGAAAACTGGTTTTCTTGGAGTACTTGTTTCTTTTTCTCAATGTGCCACCGATCGCATCGTGCCCTGCCCCCCTCAGCTCCCGCCCCCAGCCCCGTGGAAGGCTGCAAGAAGCTCCCATCACAGCTTCTCTTGTCTCTCCAGTTCTTTTCCTCCCCAATGTCACACGTGGGGCTGCAAGGAATAAGACCCCCCACGCGCACACACACACACACACAAACACGTGCATGGATCTGGGAGAGGTGAGCTGAGAGCCACGCAGAGGCCCTTCAGGCACAGAAGCAACGGTGGGGGGGAGGGATCAAGATGGGAAGTTTCCTGCCCAGAGCCTCGGCCAGCTTAAAAAAAAGAACCTGCAAAGCACTCAGAATGTGGTCCCCAGAGACGCCGGGCCCAGTGTGCTTGCTGCCTCCTTTGCGTGCGCCCAAGGGGCTGAACGGGGGTGGGGCTGAGGCAGCAAGGTGGCCTATCGCTGGTTCCAGGGCTGTCCCGTGGATCTAAGGCTGAGCACATTCTGGCTTTGATGGTAGCTACGAGGTTGTAAATCAGCACCCAGTTGGCCTGGGCTGGCCTCTTTTCTTTCTAAGTGGTCAGTAGGGATGGTCAGCAGAGATGCCGAGCACTTGCTGCCTCCTCCTGTGCGCGCACCCAGGGGGTAGGGCAGGGGCAGCCCCTCCCCTCCAAAACCTCTTTTTATATCCTTTCCTCTTCCCCCTTCCTTTTCCGTGCACCTCCAGCTACGCGCTGCTTCTGGAAGCGACAATCAGCTGGAGAGCGGTGCTTATCCTAGGGCTTCTGCTGGGCCCCGACAGCCCTGCAGCTCCAGCTGTCTCTTCCTCAAGGCTTGTGCGATGCTGCCACCGCTTCAGCTAATTCCTCTCCCTCCCCACTACTACTTCTCTAGGATGGTCACGTACCACCTGCCAGGTGCCAAAGTACCACCGGTGGTACATGTACCACTGGTTGAAAAGCCCTGATCTAGGTGGAAGAGGATATTTAATTCACCATCATTCCAGCTCTGGCTATCTTGGGGTAGAATAGAGATATTTTTTTCCTGCCTCACTTTATCTTTAATGATGAATAAATTTTCTGGTATAACTTGCAGTTTTTATTTTTAAGCAACCAAGTATTTTAATTCTGAATTGTGATGAAGCAAAGAATCTGAATCTAAATTTCTTTTCAATAAAATATTTAATTTTTAAAAATCTATATCCACAGTAATTGCTGTTAATAATGAAGGAAATTATTCAGTGTTTACTTATGTTATCCAATATTATACCTGCCCATTATGCTGTTTCATAAGCATAAAATATTTCAAGAAAAAAATATTAATAGTAGGGTTTCAGCCCATTTAAATGCATTTTCAGTGAGAAATACCAATATGTATTATTCCTGACTAACTGATTGAAATATTAATAAATTTAAATATAAATAATACATTTGAAATCAACACACTTGTTAAGTAAAAGTGTGCATCATCATTTCTCATTTGTGAGAAATGGAAGAATGCCAACTCTAGTTTGTATATCCACAGGTCTTAAGATAAATAAAATACGTTGTCCAATTAGTCTACGATACTGTTTTATTCAGTGTTTTTTAATTGATAGTAGAACAGATGCATCCACTAAAATCTTACACATATAATGTAGTATTTTAATGTAAAGATGTGCATGTATTGAATCTTTTGTTAAAGAATAGAATCAGCCAGTTTTACTTTAAAAGCAGTCATGCTTTAGACTAGGGCTCTCAACCCCCAGGCTGGATTTTGACAGATTTAAACACCAACAACATAACCTAGTTCCCGTGCATACACAAATTAAGCTTCACGCGGATGCCCACTGCTTGTGCGGACTGGTTCTCAAAAAGTGGCGGACCGGTATCAATACATAAAGTTTGCATCCTTTTCTGCTAGATTAGAGCAGTGTCCCCAACCCTTGGTCTGCGGCCCAGTACCAGTCTGTGGCCTGTTGGGAATCAGTCTGCTCAAGTGGTGGGCAAGCATGTAAAGCTTTGTTTCGACAACCGCGGGAGCTAGGTTGCGCATGTGAAACCATGCCTTCTTCTCCGCTGCCACTGCTGCCATTGGTCTGTGGAGCAAGAAAGATTGGGATCGCTACTTTAGGCTATTAATCCTTAGCTCTGCTTACTGTAGTTTATGGGATTTTTAGTCCAGAAAATGGGGCCTTTCCTAATTTGGGCACTAGCAATGGCAGTTTCGGTTAGGGAATTCTGGAGATGGAAGTGTGTCTTGAGTTGGAGAAGGCTGATTTGAAGTACTAGATTGGTTATCCTGATATCAACTTTGTTTCTTTTGCATTTTAAACAATTGTGTTATATCCTTTAATACTTTTTAAAAGAAAATCTGGGATAGCTAAATCTATACATACACACATTCACAAATGCACGCACACATACACACATTTCTCAACCCGAGGTCATGCTGTTGATTTTAAATCTGCCAAAATCTATTGTGCATTTTACAGTTAGCATAGGAACTCAGTAGATTTGGAATGTGAAATAGCTACGCACTAGTGGTTTCACAATCAGTTAAATGGAGTATCTCATGTTTTAGGTAAAGTGATGTGAATGCACTTTTGAAATAAATGTTTTTAAATCATACTAGCTGTACCCAGCCACGCGTTGCTGTGGCTCAGTCTGGTAAAAGCATGTGTTGCTTTTACGTCCAACAGATGGCACTGTTTTTCAAAAAAAGCATGTTTTTACCTGTCACAGGTGTGACATCTATATAATATAGGTATATAAAAACGCACGCGTATTCGAATGCAACGTTGTGTCAAAATTTCAAAGCAATCGGTGAAGAACTTTCGGAGATTTAAGATTTTGAACAAACAAACATTTACATTTTTATTTATATAGATAAGGCATAATTCCTATATATTTAGTAACCATTTGCTTATTGATGAAGCATAGCATGATTCAAACTTTCACTTAATATTTCAAGTTATGTGGGGTCCTTGGTGCTCTCTGAGAAATGTTGCACCATTTCTGTACCACCATTTCTTTATCAATTTTCTTGTGATAGATTTTATTTATTTTAATCTCACCTTTATTATTTTTATAAATAACTCAGTATGCCTAATACTCCTTCCTCCTATTTTCCCCAAACAACAATCCAGTGAGGTAAGTTGGGCTGAGAGAGCGAGTGACTGGCTCAAAGTCACCCAGCTGGCTTTCATGCCCAATGTAGGACTAGATCTCATTGTCTCCATATTTCTAGCCTGGTACCTTAACCACTAGGCAAGGCTGGCTCTCCTTTTGGATATATCCATCTTTTACCATGTCCTTATTTTCAATTTATTTTTAGATCAAGAAATTGTTTTACTTGTAAGGCTGATATATGCATTATACAGGTTTCTTTGATGAATGCTGGCATGAAGTGTATGATTTTACATTTTCATCATTACTATAATGAAATGTGAAAACAAATTTATCGGGGTAAAAGAAGATGGTGGGAGATTTGTACTTTCAGACTTGCAAGAAATTTCTCTTAATGTATCCTTACAATACAGTGTCATACCTGGCGGGTATCACCGAGACCTGGTTGGGCATGGAAGGGGGAGTTCCCCTTGTTGATCTATGCCCACCAGGTTTCCAAGCATTCCATCAGCCGAGGGCCCGGGGTAGGGGCGGGGGGGTGGCGGTCATTATAAGGGAGAGTATGTGTCCAAGGGAGACCACTGTGCCTCAGATAGACGGTGTTGAGTCCCTCCTTGT